>NC_142950.1:30321004-30323504 GCF_046866305.1 Octopus bimaculoides | reverse complement strand
CTCTCTCTCTCTCTCTCTCTCTCTCTCTTTCTCTCTCTCTCTCTCTCTCTCTCTCTCTCTTTCTCTCTCTCTGCGTAAATATTCATGAGAGCGTACGTATATTTGCGCATTTCTGCACATTTTTGCATATTTGTGCGCGTAGACCTGATAGTATCAACTGCTGATTAAGAGAAATATGTAACATTGCTAGAGTCAATATTATCTTGTTAAGCATTATCTTATTATCTCTCAGCACTATTAAAAGCGATATATCGATTCGATTAAGTTTCGATTCTACGTGCCTCTCAATGAAAAATTGTTTAAGCTATATACATTTAATTCTTCAGTTCAGTTTATCAAGATTTGTATACATTCTCGATCAGAGCAAGGTATCTCATGTTGATTTGATGTATGACAATATATGTGGAGTGATGAAAAGCACACAGAAAAAGCCTCTTGTCTTCTTTTCTCAAATAGCACCCATGCATATTCTAAGTCCTAATGAGTACAAGATACTACGCGGCTCACTATACATGTTCTTCCCACCGCGGTGCTAATCGATTATAAAACGGACAGTTGGTCCCATTTAAATCCTGTGCTTGTTAAATGATATATACGCCGACCAAAGCCTTGTGAGTGGATGTTAGGAGACGGAAACTGAAAGAAGCCCGTCGTATATATGTATATATATATATATATATATATATATATATATATATATATATATATATATATATATATGTATGTGTGTGTATGTTTGTGTGTCTGTGTTTGTCCCCCTAACATCGCTTGACAACCGATGCTGGTGTGTTTACGTCCCCGTAACTTAGCGGTTCGGCAAAAGAGAACGATAGAACAAGTACTAGGCTTGCAAAGAATAAGTCCTGGGGTTCATTTGCTCGACTAAAGGCGCTACTCCAGCATGACCACAGTCGAATGACAGAAACAAGTAAAGAGAAAATAAGCATATAAATATATATATGCAGTAATAATATTATTATTAATAGTAATAATAATAATAATAATAATAATAATAATAATAATAATAATTATCATTATTTCAAAAGATAGTGCTCATGGGAACTGCCCATATCCTACGTAAAATACTGTCTATGTGATCTCAAATTTTAAAACAAACACAATCCAAATATATGGTACCCTAGGCATAACACCTACATGAACTTCTAACTTGTTGTTTCTTGAGGTCTCTGGGGGAGACTTGGATCCAACTTGTACAAATGCAAAGCAAAAGTCAAACATAAAATAATAATAATAATCCTTTCTTTTATGGGCACAAGGCCTGAAATTTGGGAGAGGAGGGCAGTCGATTACATCGACCCCAGTGTTTCACTGGTACTTAATTCATCGACCCCGAAAAGAAGAGCAGAATCGACCTCGACGGAACTTGAACTTAGAACGTGAAGACGGACGAAATACCGCTAAGTATTTCGCCCATCGTGTTAACAATCCTGCCAGCTCACCGCCGTTTTTTGTATATATATACGTATAAATACATATATACGCACACACATATCTTCGCAGTAAAGAAGCGACCGCATTTCGAAAATACAGAGAATTGTATTTAATATCTGTTTTAATATAACTTAACATTTTATTTGTTTGATGTAAGCTTTTATATCAAATATAATGAAGTTTTTACTGAAATTATTTTCAAGGATTGGTTCCAAGGAGAATTCATTGTATCAAAACGATTTATATAACTTGTTTTAGCAATTTATTGATGTTAGAAAAATAAAATCTGCATTTAATTTTTGAAAAATTTTCTAAATTTTATTTTAAGAAATCGCTGTTAACACCGCACTATGAAAACGTTAGCGAAGCACAAATATATTAAAATTTATTGACAGTCGAGAATTATGTTAAGGAATGGGGGAAAAAACCTGCCGTTTCCTCCGCTTTGGTTTTTATGTGAAACATATTGTAGAGAAAATCGTTTGTTAATGTTCTTCCTTAAAAGTTGTTGGTTAAATTTGTTGCTGCCTCGCCTAGTTTTATCACGGACTTACAATGTAATATTATGTAAGCGATAAATATCGAAATTAATTCTTAATAGGTAAGGTGTAGAGCTTGCAGATTCGTTATCACACCGAGCAAAGTGCTAAGCAGCATCTTGTCTGTCTTCATGTTCTCAGTTCAAATGCTTCCGCGGTCGATTTCGCCTTTCATTATTTCGAGCCTGTTGAGCCCCGGTATCGATGTAATCGATTAAAGCCCCCACCCCCAAATTACTGGCCATGTGCCAAAATTTGAAACGAATAGTATAATAGGGTGTGGTACTCAGGACGCCAGGTCATGAGTTCAGTTCCCGAACCGAGCAGCATCAAGTGTTCTTGACCCGAACACTTCATTTCCCTTCCTCTCCAGGTGTGTGTGTGTGTATGGAGGGGGGGGGGGGGGAGGTGACAGAATCGTAGGCAGATCGGCAAAAATGCTTTATGGTGTATCATCCGTCCGGCCCCTTACATTCTGAGTTCAAATCCTATCTACCAAGAGGTGGCAA
>NC_142950.1:30308504-30316004 GCF_046866305.1 Octopus bimaculoides | reverse complement strand
ATTCAAACATATATAATACAAGGAGTCATATCTTCTCAGAATACATTTCGGTTTTATTGAGCGAATCTTTGCTGTTCGATAACAAATCCATCTATTCGACCGAATTCGTTTTCCTTTAATCTTAGCTTCGGTCAGCCTAAACAAATCGATCGATCACGATAGTTTATTAGTTCCGAGCTTTTGAGGTCCTCCCTTTCAACTTTTCCCCATTCATAAGTTTCTCTCTTTCTATATAATTGTCTATGATCTCCCAGCAGTTATAATTGTCTTCGGTTTTCCATGATGTAGATAAACAGGAGATTAGTTTCCTAATTGTTTCAAGCTCCGCTTTCATGATAACACGTTTATCAATACCACATTTAACCTTTATATCATTTCCCGTTCTTAGTTAATATCTAACTTCTTAATAATCCTTTTCCTGTTGGCATATTAGATGCTACCAATGGCGTAGGTGGTGTATAATCTTTAATACGGATATTATCTAATTCATTATGACTTTATGGTTCGGTTCATTCACAAAGGATCAATAATATACATTATTGTATGTAATACATACACACACACACACCTCATCTCTTCGTCACTCTTTCTCCCTTTCTCTCTCTGCCTTCCTCTGCCTCTCTCTTTCTCTCTCTCTCTCTCTAATACATACAGGAACACACACACATACAATATATACGTGGTCTGAACAATAAGTAACAGGACTGTTGCCATAGTAACGAGGCTAAGATACACCAAGTAAAGCCGCTTGATACAAATTGACCTTGAATGCTACTGTGCATGCGCACTAAGTTTTAACGCTTTAGCTGACTTCTACTGTTTACAAGTAGTGCTTCGAAGGAAGGTGTGTAGAGTGTGATCGCCGCACTGAACATGACAGAGAAAGTTGAGCAGAGAATCTGCATCAAATTTTGCTGAAAGCTTGGCGATACCCGCTCAGACACCTACGCAAAGTTTTCAAACAATTTTCATCGTTCTCGACACAATCAAGGAGATCTTGTGCAACTGAACCAGTGATAATGGACTGAACTGAACCGTAACTAATCTGCACACCCTCTCATAACTCACGGATGGTGTTTCGACGCCTTCCCCTCTGCGATGTTTGTCTCAGTTCTGTTGGTTGTAGATCTTTCACAACTTTCGTCAATATCGACATTTTTTGGGCCATCTTGGAAACCACTGAACCACTCTTAAGCTTGTATGCAGCTCATACACTCCTCTCCACACACTTTCTGCAACTTTGGGCGGGCATCTGAGCAGGTATCGCCATGACTACATTTTCTGCTATGGTCAATGCGACGGTCACATGCTACACATCTTCCTTCAAAGCACTGCTGTAAATAGCGAAAGTGAGCTAGAACGATAAAACTTAGTGCGCATGCAGAACAGAGTTCAAGGTCAATCGTTGCCAAGCTTCTTTACTCTGCATGCCGTAGCTTCGTTACTATGGCAACAGCCCTGATACTTATTGATCAGACAAAGTATGTATGTATGTATGTATGTATGTATATATATATATATATATATATATATATATATATATATATATATATATATATATATATATATATATACATATATATATCGTATTAATGTGCGTGCAACGAGAGAGCAAAAGAGGAAAACTGAGGGAGAGAGAGAGAGAGAGACAGTGCTATATATATATATATATATATATATATATGCGCTATAAATCCACGGACAAAGCTTTAGCCGTCTCGGGGTAATAGTAGAAGTTACTTTCCCAAAGTGCCACGTAGTGGAACTGAACCCTGATCCATGTGGTTGAAAAGCAAATTTTTTTATCATATAACCATGCCTGCACCTGTACTAAACACTTTGATAAATCATACCCACTTCTCATTTTTAGAGGTATCTTGCATTGTTGGCAATTTCCACAGTACTATGGATATATATTCTAAACATACTCTTATATTTCATATCATCATATTCCCTATGTCTTCGTTTTTTCATATTTTATAATTTCATCCAAACCCTCCCTGTTGACATTTTAAAACCTTTCATTATCTAATACTTAAATCTAATTATAAACTTGACAACCTTTAAACGTTTCTTCAAATTCCATTAACAAGAACAGGCGTTGTTAAACCGTAAATTTTAAAATTTTGCTTTACATACTGAAACTTTAATATTTTAACTTTAACTTAAATAATTCAACCTTCGTACTCCTTAAAGACAATTTCTCCAATATTTTTAAAGTTTTATGTTTTTTAAATATCGTTTTAAGTTTTTGAATTTAATTTATATCTTAAGATATTTTAAAGTTCTTCATCTTTCAATTTTTAACCCTTCACACAACATTTTAGATTTTTATTTTTTATTTTCTTATTTTCTACTTTAAATGTTTTTAATTTTTGATTTTAGCTTTTAGTCATTAAATTATAATCTGAATTTTTGTTTTAGTCATAAGCAGAATTCAGTCGCGTAATTTAGTTATTTCCTGAGTACAAGATTTTGCCATATGCCTTTTTCCATACTTTATTACATACTTGCAGAAGTGCCCGGCGTTGCTCGGGATTCAAAGACTACAAGGATTTGATAACTAGTAAATTTCCTATGTCATTAATAACGTCAACACCAAATTGTAACAAAATTGGTCGCCGAGTAACGCTGAACGCAAGCATTAACAGTTTGATACGGAGTCTTGAGAAGGGCTGTAATGCGTTCTCATATGGTGTAACAGTCGTATGTAAAGTGGCCCTGAAAAGGGCCTTTTTCTTTCGTTTACATCGAAAGCAACGGAATTATGGCTGTGAAATGTGAAACACTGTGAAAACAGATGACAAAGATAGGTTGGGCAGAGGAAAAGAATTATGGTTGAGGAAAGTTAGTAAATTTGAAAGCATGACTACTTTAGCACTCATCACATATCAGGTCTGCAAGGTTGCACTGGTGTAGTGGAGGCACCGAGATTCAGGAATTTGAAAGCAAATGGCGCATGAAGTGCCTACAACACTTTTCTGTTGGCCACATTTTTCTTTTTGCCATTAGGGGCAAGTACGAATAGATTTTCTTCGCTTCTAACTCTAGAGCATCCGACATATAACTGGCCATGAGAGAAACATGGCCCACCCTCCCCTTGGCAGCTGAAGCAGGCTCTGTTTTACGATCAGGGCCAGTTCTTTTCTTAGGTGTCATGGTGGTAGTATAGGACTATGTTTAAATAGCGAAAAAAAAACAAAAACGGGCAACAGGCGACACTGAAAAGGCAAAAGCAGAGACAGTTAGCTATGTGGACACAAAGACTCTGAATACAATATTTTTCGATGATACGTAAGTTAAAATCTAGTAGGCGGCAACACTATGAAGGAGATAACTTAATTGAGTATGGGGACAGTGTGGCTCCCCATGATCTCATAATTACAAACAAAAGGCTTCACAGTGTAGGCGCTATTTTATGCATTTCCATACAATTCTTAATGCAATTATTATTATAATAATTATTATTATCATCATTATTATTATTAGACAATACGAAGAGCGCGATGCGATTGCAATACATATATTATTAGTTGGACGATATTTCGACAGCTGGCTTGTCTTTGTCGAGGTCAAAATGAAAAGTGATACATAGAAATTCAAAATTATAGAAATTCAAAATTATAGAAATTCAAATTCAAATCCAAATTCTATAATTTTGAATTTCTCTGTATCACTTTTCAATGAAAACTCGACAAAGACAGACTCAATGTCGAAATATCGTTCAACTAATAAAATATCTATTGCAATCGCATCGCGCTCTCCGTATTGTATATTTACCTTTGTGAAGAGTTACGTGAATCCTTTCAAAATATTATTATCATCATCATCATCATTATTATTATTATCATTATTATTATTATTATTATTATTATTATTATTATTATTATTATTATTATTATTATTATTATTATTATTATTATTATCTCTGTAACCTTTAATGCTATTGTTCTTACTTTTGATGCTGTTATTAATTTCAATATTAGTTTCTCAGTATGATTCTTAGAACTAACGGTAGAGATGTTACGGTCGTCGTTATTGTCGTGGCTGCTGATATTTCTAATATCATCAAAGCTGTGGCTTTTATTGTGATTTTATTATTGTCCAATCTTTCCTTAATGCCTTTTGTATCATTACTGGTATTAATATGACATTTCATTTATATTCTTAATTATTGTGTTTCTCCATATATAAGCATGTCATCTATGATTCCAGATTGTGATAACTGTCTGATGATGTGCTCTTTCCGGCTATTCATCCGGTGGTAAAATTTATAGTTCAAATTAACAAGTCAAATGTAACGAGGTTAGAAGTGGAATGGCATTGAAACCTGTGGTTATGAATAAGATAACACGACGACAACAACAACAACAGCAACAACAACAATTCTTTCTGTTAAATGCACATGGCCTAAAATTTTGGAGGATGGGGGGACTATTCGATTACATCGCACCCCAGTGTTTCACTGGTACTTAATTTATCTACCACGAAAGGATGAAAGGCAAAGTCGACATCGGTAGAATTTGAACTCAGAACTTCGGAAAAAACATGACGCTATACATTTTGCCCGGCATACTAACGATTCTGCCATCTCGCCTTAATAGCAGCAGCAACAACAACAACAATAATAATAATAATAATAATGATAATAAATCATTATTATTATTAATTATTTTCTCTTTATCACAGGTTTTGTTGGAGCTCCTAGTGTCTTGCATACGTAGAGGGCTTACTACCTGCAGCCTACGGTACTATGCTATTCGTTCTTTTCAGCTATCTAATATTTTGTATATGTATATGTGTGTGTATTTGTTTGAGTGTGTGTGTGTTTGCGTGTGTATGTGTGAGTGTGTGTTTGTGTGCGTGCGTGTGTTTGATTTTCACCACCTCTTAAAAATTGGTGGGATTCGTTTGATTACGTCTTCATAACCTGTCGGCTGTGCAAAAAGACCGATAGGATAAAATACCTCGCTGAAAAATTCATGTACTGGTATTGATGTCTTCAACTATGGATGCTATCCAATGACTGAAACAAGTGAAAGATAAATGATGTTAAAGGGGCAGAAAGGTTGGAATATCGAAGTAAGTGCATAGCATGTATTACCGTGACTGGATAGGACGACGACGTAGGCGAGGGAAGAAGTTCTATTTGTAACAAATAATTATATTCTGAAACTTTTCCAAACGAGTGTTTTCTAAATAAATAAAACCAACCACATCCTTCTTAATATAAGAAAATATCTTTCATTTCATTTTTCTTCTGCTTTCCTACATAAATGTACAATATTGTTTTCTTTTTAGAAGTCCTATTTGTGTTTCTTTAAATAAATTCGCAAAAAATCATTTTTTTCTTTCCATTCCTATTTTTGTATTTTTTCAAACTCAATAAATGGGAATTTAAACTACTTTTTGTCTTGTTTGTTTATTGGTTTTTCAACTATCGAAAAATTTCATTTTTGCATTTCACAAACAAGTGTGCATTCAACATTTATTACGCTCGACTAACTTTTCGTGTAATCTATGTCAACAAACATATGTTACAACTGTGCAAACAGCTTTTAGTTGAAGGCTGCTTAATCTTATATAACGATGAAGCCATGCAAAATTTCAATATTGACATTTTAATAATATTTTCCAACACACTACAAAGGCCACTTTCACACATTTCACAATGTGTACTGCTTCTCACAGATTATGCTATTCATGTTTGTGCAGTCGTTTTAAACGTGCTGAATTCTTTACATTCCCCATAAAAGAAATCATTATTCATAAAAGCAATGTATGTCTATGTAATGCGTTTTAACTTCAGAGCTAGCTTAGTAAATTCCATCTGATAATAAGCTTACGTAGTCTACATTGAAGTAGTTCCTTCAGTATGATAAACTAAAGAAACAAAGCAGTTGGTTTTGGAACTAACTTAACTCGTCCTCAAGATGATAGATTTTCATTCGGTCTTTCAACGTTCTACAATTTCATTTCTAAAATTTTCCAGTTATATTATAAATGTGTTTTCAACTAGTTTCTACCTAAGTTCATTCTTTTAACACTATTTCTTCTGCACTTAATTGAATCTTTAGATGTATCCTAGACAACAGATCGACGCGTTTGTGATATATTATCACTGAGAATTGAAAGAGGACGGAGAATTGGAACGTACAATACCAACACGTTACCATATATGATATTTAATGGTGTCTTTTATCTTTTTTCCGTGATTTCAATCATTGGACTATGGTCAAAAGCTTTGAAACCGCCTTTAAGCGAGATTTAGTTGATTATATCGACATCACAACTTTAGCAGTTGCTTAGTTTAACGAGCTCGAAAGTAACAAAAGGCAAACCGACCTTCATATGAAAGAAGCTATCTCGGGAGGAATTAAATGCAAATACATCGATTTCATTCATTACGTGCTAACACACACATACATACACACATATACACAAACATGCATCTAAATACAAATAAAGGGCAGGTGCTTGCCTTAATAGCTAATGTTGTATTTCCGATTATAACGTCATGGGTTCGATGGCTCGGACTGGTGATACATTGTGTACCTGAATAAAGCATTTCATTTCATTTTGCCCCCGTCTACTAATCTGAAACAAGTACCAGACAAGTGCCAATGCAGCCCAACTCCCATATTCTGTTGGGCTTGGGAGGTTCGGGAAAAAGATGTCGATAGTTGCGTCTGACTATAAAGGCACCTACATCAACTAGCAAATATAGATTTAGATTCGTTTGTTTAGGGATGGCTGAAGTAATTACATAGAAAGTAAAAGTATCTCTTCATCAGTCGCTGGGAAGGTGTATCATTATTACTGATTCGCCACAACAATTGGAAACACCATGACTCCAACTATTTGAATAGTCATAGAAATCATAGAAGTACATAGAAATACTTACCTACAGTGTGGCGAAATTGCAACTCATACTCCACTCAGTATAAAACAATTGGAAACCATGAGCGGCGAACACATCTATACTATGCAAAATACGAGTAAAAATGGCATATTAATTATGATCAATAAGCACAGCGTAAACAAATAATCAGGAATCATACAGGCCTTATAAATAATCATGTAGCTGATTATGTTTAAATTAAACGATCTATTTCAAACAGTGTTGATGAAGTTTAAACAAATTCTGGCGAGGAAATATGCAGAGGTCTCATATATCTATCATAAACGATGTTAATGTATATATGTGCTAATAACACCTATATCCTACAGATGAGTTGTCTCACTGGTACGAAATATTCAGTTTTTTTGTAACACTGGGCGTCTTAAAGAGACTGATCCTCTGTCGCTATCCTACAGCTATGAAGCGCATAAGCAAAACACATACATTCAATGTTTAGACACATAAGATTATTTCTAAACAAATATCTACTTTCGGAACTTTGCTGTTAGCCATTATCCATAATACATTTGAATACGAGTGAAAAAAGTCTAAATCATTCTGAAATGAACAGTTTAAGAAAAAACAAAAAAAACAAAATA
>NC_142950.1:30296004-30306004 GCF_046866305.1 Octopus bimaculoides | reverse complement strand
TCGCCATTTCTATATTTTAATTATTTACAATGATTAATTCCAGCAGTAGTTCATTCCCTTATAGACTATAAGTTGTTTGTACATTCGTCTTATTATCTTGCTCTGTATTTTAGTTGATTCAGTACTGAGACTGCGTCCATGCTGGGGCACCACCTTGAGGAATCTATCAACCTTTTGTGTGGAACCACTAATTATGGGGCTGTAAGCACACCAACACCGGTTGTCCAGCCGTGGTGGGGGACAAAATCACGCACACATACATACACGCGACGGACTTGTTTCAAATTTCGTCTGCCAAAACTATACACAAGATTTTGATCGGCCCAGGGCTATATTCGAAGAGCCTTGTCCAAGTATTGAATCCGCAACCATGTGGCTGGGAAGCAAATTTCTTACCACAAAGCCACTTACGCGCTTATTTCATTTAAAAATTGTACTCCTGTCATTATAGTATTACAGACATGCAGGCAAGTACGTTCTATCTACCACGGGTCATAGGACGCATACGGTTTTCATTTCAATGGTTTTGATGGAGTGTAACTGATGGAAATTACAACACTCCCCTCTGATAATGACGCCGGTCCGTCGCAGGGTTAACTTTCCAGTGATTTGTGGAATTCATTTAGCGCTGAGTGGACTGGAATGTTGTAGCATGAAGTATTTTGCTCAAAAAAGACAAAAAACAAAAAACAATGCCCGGCCCGCAGTTATTAATCTTCTCAAAATTTCGGCCTACAAATATCGTTAATGCTCTACGAAATTAAAAACGAAATGTTTTCAACAATAGGTATTGACAACTTGGGGAAGTGTATTCAACTTTACCCTCGGGCCGACCAAAGTGTGAGTGGACTTGGTTGACGGAAACTGAAAGAAGCCCGTCTTGAATACACACACACACATGCATATGTATGTATGTATGTATGTATGTATGTATGTATGTATGTATGTATGTATGTGTGTGTGTGTGTGTCTTTGTGTCTATGTGTGATTCCCACTACAGCTTGACAACCGATGTTGTTGTGCTTACGTCCCCATAACTTAGCGGTTCGGCACAGAGAATACAACGTTTAAAAAAAATATAAATACTTGGGTTGATTCATTTGATTGAAATGTCTTCAAGGCAGTGCCCCAGCATGGCTGCAGTCTAATGATTGAAACAAGTAAAAAGTGAAAGATATATGAAATAGAAAAAGTGTCTTTTTTTTATTTCAGTGAAACGCTGTTGCTCTACATACCAACACAAATATATGTGTCTAAGATGCTCCATATTTTTCTTTCCTTCTGTTACTCGCGATAAAAGAATTATTTATCTTAAAATTCTAAAGGAGCGCTTATAAATTATGAAACGTTGCAGACAACGATAAGTAGCAATTGTATTTTCGGTCGTGGATTAGACAAGAAGCGGCCAATTTCTGCTCTGAAGAACGTGAAATGTTTCGTAAAATTACTGAAAAGTTGACACTACATTAAAAAATAAAAACCTTGTACAGTTTGATCTCTTCTATCAAGTTACAATAATGTATAGTTAAGACTGGTCAATTATATGATGATTGGGTAACTGAAATGATATTGTAGGTGCGTGATTGTAAATTCGGAAATAACACTTCGAAAATTGTCTACCGCTTGATATTTAAGCAAATTGTCACGTCTTCGCCGGCCGAAGAAATACGTCTTGCCTGTCTACGCAACGAGAATACAACAGTCTGTATTATATTAAAAGTTACCAAATCTATTATTCGTGCTAAAAAGGTTGAATAATTTCTTAGCGGTACAATGTGAGTGACCAAAGATTTTAGCGACATTTCTCACTGTCATTGAATTATATAAAGACAACTAAAGCAACTGGTGATTATAACTCAAACATAAAATAATGTGAGGTCAAATAAGCGACTGAAATGTCTGATAAGTTTTATTCGTTAAGAAATGAAATCATGTCTGAACAGCAATAACAAAATCTGCGAAATCAGGAGAAAAGTGGACATTTAGCTAATGTATGCATGGCATCAAATTGAAATTAGAATTATTTGAAATTTATATTAAAATATCTCACAAAATCCTATAAAAATTGCAGTCACCGTAATGATAATTTTATCGGTAGATTATGAGTGAAATATAAATGAAATTGAAGTTAATTCTGTATCTATTACGTATGCAGAATGTGCCGAGTCAGGAAAAAAAAATACCGTTCCGAGCAAAATGTCAAGCGTATTTTCTTCCGGTTTTGCGTTATGTGTTCAAATGCCTTCAAGTTTGAGTTTACCTTTCATTCTTTCGGGGCCAATAAAACGAGTACCGGTTCAAAACTGAGATCGATATTACTGACTCACCCACTTCCCCCCAAGTTCCAGACTTGTGCCTATAGTAGAAAGGGTTACATAAGTGTGGTAATGCAAGTAAATGCCTTTTCAACAAAGTTTTTTGCTATTGGCACAACACCTGAAATTTCTGGCATCGATCCCAGTGTATAACTGGTATTTATTTCATTGATTCTGACCGGAAAGGATGAAACTGAAAGCCTATCTCACTGGGATATGAGCTCAGAACATAAAGACGGAGGATATTCTGCAAAACATTTGATATACTTTACTATGAAATTAAATCTCATTGTAATTCCCATAATGATGTTGATTATCCATCAAAAATTAAAATTGATATTTTCTGCTTGTGCAATACATTTTATTATCCCTTGTAGGTAAAGTTTTATATCTACTTAATCTGTAAAATGATATTTGACGAAAAATATGAAATAATTAAGAAATTGTCTTTTGCAAAATGTTTCACAGGGATTGTTATCGCATCTCGCAGCTCAATGGAGAGTTGTTTTCCAAAGCATTCGCAGAAAACAGCTTTCCGCAGTTAACGGTAATAAAATTATTTTGATAGAATATATCGCTTTCCATGTTCAAAGGGTTAATAATGTTGATAAAGGAAATAATTTTTAAAACTAAAACTAAATCGATAATTTATGTGCTAAGAATTCTAAATATTTACAGCTGGATTAGGTTATTGCAGAAGTATTCAAATTTCAATTTGAATGCGTAAAGAAACAGACTGAAAAAGATCACCACTTTATACCCCAGTATTATGGGTTATCATAATTTAAAGGTGAGAAAAAATTTCGGCGTAATTGTTTTAAAAGACACATTTCAACAGATTGAATTAATAGAAGAACCACAAAATTACTCGTCTTTTATGCTTTATAAATACAAATGAATACCATTCGTAATTTTTAGTGAGACTGCTATATGCTAACGTTTTTTGTTTTTTGTTTTAGTCAAATTTTACCTGGAATAAAGCAACGTGCATCCTCACCGAGATTACTGATGGAAAATATTTGAATAATGTCGAATTAAATAGTTAAAATTACAAAATTATGGCTTCAAATGACATACGGAAGAATGAGGTTTTTTCACGCAAAGAAGTCAAATATTTGAGCTACAATGTTAGTGCATTGGAAATCAAAAAATATTATCCGTGAAATGTAACGATACTATAATTAAATTACGAAGTACAGAAAACAATGCAAATGATGTGTTAGTATTTGTCACAAAAGGCAGGTAGTATTGCACATTCATTAAGAACATCACAAGTTTTAGTGAATCTTAATTTCACAAAAACGAGAGAGCGTGCTATTCAAATGGTCAGTTGACTGACTATTAACGAAGTTTTAATGAGTTGAAAATTAGGGCCAGAGGGATTACAATGAAAACACGTCACTAATCCTGGATTGGTTTTGTAAATGTTGGATTGGTTCTGTTCCAACGTAAAAATGGTGTTCAACGTTTATGAGCTAAAACCCATAAATGATTGAATGTACAGTAACTGATTTTTGCAAATATAGAGATCAACTTGTTTATTCGATGTTCGATCACTTTCTATATAAACACCATTTAGAGTCAAAGGACCACACTCCTCTAGTAAGTATCTGACCGCTGGATATAAAGAGACCAGTAAATACGTCTCAGAGGCTGAGACTTTAGTAGGTGTTATTGGTATCATAAAAAAATATACTGAATAAAATAACTCTTAGGAGCAAAACCAACATCATAATACTTTATCAACCCTACAAACCTTTATGCTTACGATTTTCATAATTGCCATTACAAGCATATATTATCTGACTTTGAAATAAATCGAATCATTGATGAATGTTTTGATGGAATGCTGGTTACTGTTAAAACATTCGATCAAATATAAAGAAAATATCGATATTGCTCAAACTAAACTATTCACCAATAAAATCTAGCCGAAAAATACGAGATATTGAACGCGAACAGCAAAGAGAATATTGGAACATTGGAATTTATCAATTTTGTAGTGAAATTTTCCAAAACTAATTGTTCCTAAAATATTACAAAATGAAAGTTTGCCTCAACTGCATTAATGTTATTTTGGCATTTTTAAATGAAACGTGTCACAGATACGAGGACTAGCAGCAGTTTCACACTGATCTAGATGTTAGATACGATAGGAAAATCCCGCACACGTGAATTAAGTACTAATGTACCTGATGCAAAATACAGTAAATGAACAGAAGCATGTGGAATACGGCACTAAATACGACCTCTATATGCCATTACAGTTATTTAACACATTTAATTACTCTTACTCTTTTACTCTTTTACTTGTTTCAGTCATTTGACTGTGGTCATGCTGGAGCACCACCTTTAGTCGAGCAAATCGACCCCAGGACTTATTCTTTGTAAGCCTAGTACTTATTCTATCGGTCTATTTTGCCGAACTGTTAAGTTACGGGGACGTAAACACTCCAGCATCGATTGTTAAGCGATGTTAGGGTGGGTGGGAGACAAACACAGACACACAAACACACACATTTATATATATACATACACATATATACGACGGGCTTCTTTCAGTTTCCGTCTACCAAATCCACTTACAAGGCTTTGGTCGACCCGAGGCTATAGTAGAAGACACTTGCCCAAGGTGCAACGCAGTGGGACTGAACCCAGAACCATGTGGTTCGTAAGCAAGCTACTTACCATACAGCCACTCTTATTCCATTGCAGAAAATTACTCCTACGCCATTGCAGAAAATTACAGTACATCGTAAATACTTTTACACCTTTGCATTGAACCAATTGACTGAAACAAGTAAAAGAGTAAAAGAGTAAGAGTAATGAAATGTGTTAAATAACTGTAATGGCATATAGAGGTCGTATTTATTGCCGTATTCCACATGCTTCGGTTCATTTACTGTATTTTGCATCAGGTACATTAGTACTTAATTCACGTGTACAGGATTTTCCTATCGTATCTAGCATCTAGATCAGTGTGCAACTGCTGCTAGTCCTCGTATCTGTGACACGTTTCATTTAAAAATGCCAAAAAATAACATAACATTAATGCAGTTGACGCAAACTTTTATTTTGTAATATTTTGTAATAGTTGAGTTGTCATCAGCTAATTTTAATTTAATGACTGTTTCAGTTACCTCTACATATTCCTTCAGTTTGGTGCCAACTGACTCGATTACCGAGATCTCTCACAGTATATCTGTTATGTCTCAAGCTACTGCTATCTAGCACCTTCGGATGATCTCTACTCAACCGCTACACAACTGCTACTCGACTGTTACTCAACACACCTACCATGACCAGACTACATCTATTTATATGTCTTGGGAGATCCTACTTCTTCGCCTGGGGGCGTCGACACAACAATATCAATGACATCATCCATACCTGCTGATGCTCTTCGACTATAACCAACATCGTGAGGGAGTTTCCTTAACAGACCATGACTCAAGACAAATATGAGCAACCATGGATAGTACTCTTGGCGGAGAGAGTGTATAATAAGAAACATTACAAATAGATGGCTATCTTCTCTGAGCCCCAAGTATAGGTCGCGCAACTTGAAAGTCATTCTGACTTCAGTAAACGAAACCGGAAATAACTGCCTTCATTACTTCCTCCACATAGTGATGTTTCCTTTGTGATCATTCTGTATAACACTATTGGGTTTAACCTATGTTTCGGATCTTTAGTTCTTTTATTGGAGGTGCGAGGCTTACAACTAAGTGTATCAGGCTCACGATCGTAAGTTCGTGAGTTCAATTCCATTCTCAGCAGTGCGTTGTGTTCTTGACCAAGACTCTTAATTTCACATTGCCCCTCCAGTCCACGCAGTACACAACATAGTAATTCCTTGCAACACGCAATACTTGTACATTTCTACGCCATCCTGCAAGATATTTCAACTCATCAGTAATGTACGATATACTAAGTCACACTGCAAATTTGCATTAACGCTTCCCAGCATACAATGAACATACCACGAACCATCATCATCATCATCATCATCATCATCATCATCATCATCATCATCATCATCATCATCATCATCATCAACATCATCATCTACATCATCATCATTTCGCTACGACAATCATCATAATTTATTCTCTACATTCGATAGTTTCAATGCCATATAACATGATATCGATCTCATATAACATGATATCGATCTCACATGTGTTGTCTTCATTCTCTCGCTGGGTTCTTAAGTATTTCAAAATTCTTGATACAAGCCATGCAATGTAATTCTTGATATTCTTCTGCTTCACTCTTCCATTAAACATACATTTTTCTCTTCTATTTACAGTCTGTCCAAACCAATTTTACTGCGTACTTGAGACATACATTAAAAAAACAAAAACCACTGAAATATTTTCATTCTTGTTCGTCTATCTATCTTTCAATATTTCACATGAAGAGGATTCAACTTGCCATCATCGTCATCATCCTCCCTTTCTTCTTTCTCTCTCTCTTCTCCTGCTCCTCCCATTCAGTAGCTGTAAACAACAGTGGTAGTAGTCTTAATATCAAGTTCTGTTATAGCCATAAATTAAAAGATATATGAAAGAAATACGAAAGACACCGCAATAATAGATGCTAACATGGACAGCATTGTCACCATCAAAGTAACCGTTGACGGATACTTGAGACATACTGCACCACGTTCATTATAATCTACGGAACACGATAAGAGCTGTATGATGCGTTGAATTGCTTTTTTTATCAGCAAATAATAATAATAATAATAATAATAATAATAATAATAATAATAATAATAATAATAATGATAATAATGATTATGATGATGATAAAGGCAACAATAATAATAACAGTACCGACAAATGTAAAATATGGATAATGATAATAATAAAAGTAAAAACAACTGTAATGATAATGTTAATGATGATGATGATGAAATTGAGGATGATGAGGATATTGGTGCTAGTGGTGATGGTAATGAACATGATGGCGCTAATGAGGATGGTAATAATAATAATAATAATAATAATAATAATAATAAAATAATAATAATAATGATGATGATGATGATGGTGATGATGTTAATAATAATAATAATAATAAAGGTGATAATAATAATGATGATGAAAGAAGACAAGAAGAAAACGATGAAGAAGAAGAAGAAGAGATAATAATAATAATAATAATAATAATAATAATAATAATAATGGTGATAATAATAATGATAATAATAATGATGATGAAAGAAGACAAGAAGAAAACAATGAAGAAGAAGAAGAAGAGATAATAATAATCATAATAATAATAATAATAATAATGGTGATAATAATAATGATAATAATAATGATGATGAAAGAAGACAAGAAGAAAACAAAGAAGAAGAAGAAGAGATAATAATAATAATAATAATAATAATAATAATAATAATCAAATAATAATAATAATAATAATAATAATAATAATAATAATAATAATAATAATAATAATAATAAGAAGAAGAAGAAGAAGAAGAAGAAGAAGAAGAAGAAGAAGAAAAGGAAGAAGAAGTAGAAACCGAGGCAAGAAAATTTTACCAAACACAGACATGCAAATACTGAAGAATGTACGACTTAGACAAGGTACAATAGAAAAAAAAGGAAAGGAAACTTATATTATAGACGCGTCAAATTAATACTCAAAACGGAGCGAAACGCAAAAACTAGAATAATAATAAGGCAATAAGTATGAATATTCTAGCTAAAGAGTTATAAACTGTAATTATAAGTTTTCAATAGGACAGTAAACGAATTTGTAAGTCTAGACAAAGCGTAAAAAATAATATTGCTTCAGTTAGCAATCATATACAGAAATAGTTTATTTGCCATGATGCGATGATTCTAATGTGTTAGGGGCTTTTGGTAAACTGAAACTTTTTATAAACCTATTATGAAGTAACTACTATAGGACGACCGAAATATCTAATAGGTGCAGGAATGGTTATGTGATTAATAAGTTCGCTTTGCGGTCACGAGGTTTCTGCTTCATTTCCAGTGAGAGAACTGGACGGAAGCGAGAGCTAGTGAGAACATTTCCAGTGAGAGAACTAGACGGAAACTGTGTGGAAAGACGTATATATATATATATATATATATATATATATATATATATATATATATATATATATATATATATATATATATATATATATATATATATATGGATTTGAGGGTTTTGATTGTTTACGAGTTGATTTCTTAATTTCACCGGAATATAATTACTTAAAAAAAAAAAAAAATTAAATCGAACTTACAAATTTCCCGAAAAGCAAGTAAACAAGTTTAGTCAAACATTTAGAAGTCTTAATTCAGTTTACTTAAAAAGCGTGGGTAAGCAACGCATTGTAAGCCACACTATATTCTGTGAAAACATTTATCTTCGCCCTAGGTATGCATCGCCTCTACAATGCTTTTTTCTTTCATTATTGTTTTCTTTGTAGGCGCAATGGCCCAGTGGTTAGGGTAGTGGACTCGCGGTCATAGGATCGCGGTTTCGATTCCCAGACCGGGCGTTGTGAGTGTTTATTGAGCGAAAACACCTAAAGCTCCACGAGGCTCCGGCAGGGGATGGTGGCGAACCCTGCTGTACTCTTTCACCACAACTTTCTCTCACTCTTACTTCCTGTTTCTGTTGCGCCTGTATTTCAAAGGGGCCAGTCTTGTCACATTGTGTCACGCTGAATATCCCCGAGAACTACGTTAAGGCTACACGTGTCTGTGGAGTGCTCAGCCACTTGCACGTTAATTTCACGAGCAGGCTGTTCTGTTGATCGGATCAACTGGAACCCTCGACGTCGTAAGCGACGGAGTGCCAACATTGTTTTCTTTGTTGTTGTTGTTGATGTTGTTGTTGTTGTTGTTGTTGTTTTCGTTGTTACTGCTACTGTTGATTTTATCAAAATATACTTATAGCATTGCATTATATAAAATCTGTCTTCTGTAAATTATAATGAACGTGACAAAGTATGTCTAAAGTATCGGTTGACGCCACTTTGATATGTAGCAGTGCTACCGAAGATAGCACGTATTGCTCTGTAGTGTGTGTTCTCTTTAATGTATCTTGTCATTTATTGTTATAGTAGTGGGTGGTTTTGAAGTAACTATAACTATTAATTCTGATGGTAGCGGTGGTGGTCGTGGTAGTTGTGTTGGTGCTGCTAATGGCTGCGCGGTCACAGCAGATGATGATGATGATTATGATGGAATTTCACTTGATGTAAATGGTAGAAAAATAGAAAGACAAGCAACTATGAATATATTTCTATGAATATTGTTTACTGCAGATCTCTGAATAAACACGAAGTGTTACTATATGTTCGTTATATAACAACTTTACGCATCTCCTCGTTTATTTAGTTTTGCCTATTCCAGCAACGAGCTTTTAATGATTAATTTGTATATATTAATCATTAAAAGCATGACCGCAGCCACTTGGCTGAAACACATAAATAAATAAGAACACTTGTGATTAATAAAAGAATGATTAATATAAGAATTTTATTATTATTATCGCCAGAGCTGGACGTGTATTTCGGAGCTTCGTAAGTGTGTTCCTTGTTTACCTTTAAAAAGATTGTTATTGTTACATTTTATTGCTATAACTTGTGACTAAGTTAATCTAGACCATATTGATCTGATTAATAGTGTACTTCTTGTTTTGCCCCG
>NC_142950.1:30268504-30291004 GCF_046866305.1 Octopus bimaculoides | reverse complement strand
TTTCATCTGAAATCTTTATTTCTTGATACTTTTTGGAATTGTGTTCCTATATTAGACTTTTAAAAAGAAAATTGCAGCACTCGACTTTACAAATATTTTTGAGAGAAATTGAAATACTTTTTTGTCATGTTCGTAACAAATATTATCTACGAAGAATTGATAAAAAAAAATTTTCTTCGGAGTAAGTGTTAAAATTGATTGAAAACTGTTTATTCCAATGGTATATATCACCTTGTGAGGTCATTTTCTTTTGTCATAAATTTCTGTGATAACTTAACATTTTCAAAGTCATAGAAAGATTTGGGCGAATGCCCATTGCGTTACCATTAATATAGTAACAACTTAAGATCTTCATAAAAATTCCGTTGGTGATCATTGTATTGAATGGTATTAGCAATACTTTATATGTTAACATAAGATACAGTGAAATAATCTGAGTTAGTGATGGATGGCGACATATGGTTTTAAAGTTCCATTATGCATTAAGACAGCTTTCCAACCAACCTTAGAGTGATATATATATATATAAATTCCCCATTCTCTCATAATATACTTCTTAGATGAACTTCCAATATAGCCATTAATGTTGTGATGACAACAACAAAGTGTATTCGATTGCAAACAATTTAAATTTTGCTTTCAACAGAAATTCACAGTTACATTTTCTTCTCGCGAGTGTATTTCTTTCAACGGCGAGAAACTCTACTTTATCGTTTGACGATCAAGATCACTCGAACTCTCATATGGGAAAATAAATTGAAAATATCCTTTCTGGTTCGTATTCGGAAACCGCAGAACGTCAAGAAGCTCTATCATTAATCGTAACTTCATCAATATCTTCATCATCTTCAATAAAGTTATGTCCATCATACAGAGATATAATAGCAGACACTGGTTCAGCGCGCGAGACATTTCTCATATTTTTTTTGGTTTTTTTTTTTCAAGACAATTTTTAAAGAAAATACAAAGCCGTCTACAATGTTATCTTACTAAAGCTGCCACATCGTTGGTATTGAAAATAGAAGAGTGATTTTTCTTCAGTCAATCACGCTACTTGACGATATCATACACATCTAATGATATGTCTATTGCTTCTCTTGGTATATTAGTAATCAAAATATAATTTGCACAACATCTTAAGATCTGTCGCTGTTGTAATATATTTGTGAAGCTATCAAAATCACTGTAAAAATGTTTGAATCGCTTTTACTGTCCCAAGGCGTGTTGATAATTAAATTATTATATATTATAATTTTAAATGAACAGATGTTAATGAATAAGTCTTTAACAAACGTTAGTCACATTTTAATAATTCTCCAAGATTCTCTACCGGCAGGCATTTAACTATTACGTTATATTCTAACCACTCTCCGAAATATTTAATTATCTCCACTCCCGATGTAAATCCATTTCATTTTACTTCACTCATTTGATCAATAGATATTCAGTTATTGATAGTGAGCAAATCAATTATGCATATCGGAATCCTTTTATATCACAATTCAAACTATTATATCCAATATTATATGGGAATTACGTTAAGCGAACAATTTCTACTCTATCTTTCTTTGATTACCAGTGCACATTACATGGATATTTAGTGCTTCTAACATAAACTTTTCAGTGCACAAGGGTCATCTTTTTTGTATTATTTTTATTCTTAATACAAATGGCATTGTGATTCTCCACGCGTAACTGCTCTATTATATCATATTTAAATTATCATTTTTTAATCGTCTTCAACTAAATGCTATTCCTTAGATGTAATCACAGCTACCTTTCTTGTGCTATGGTAAAATTCTTCCACAATCCTCCGTCAAACACTGAAAGATTGTGATTATTATTTCATTAACTTACGAATTCTACACCAAAAACATGCAACTGTAGACGGACAAAATAAGGCTAAGCAGTCTGTCTGGTGCGGTAACGATTCTGCAAAGTCAACATCGTAAGGCTACACGAGGCACTAAAAGAGAATGTGTCTCCCCAGACGTAACAGAATAGGCTTCAACACACGAACTCCCATAAAGAATCTTGGAAGTCAAATCCCAAATCGGAATATATATATATATATATATACGTGTGTGTGTGTGTTCGTGTGTGTGTGTGTGTGTGTGTGTGTGTGTGTGTGTATGTTTGTGCATCTGTATCCACCAACATCGCTTGACAACCGATGCTGGTGTATTTACGTCCCCGTAACTTAGTGGCTCGGCAAAAGATGCCGATAGAATAAGTTCTGGGGTCGATTTTCTCGACTAAAGGCGGTTCCCCAGGATGGTCGCAGTCAAATGACTGAAACAAGTAAAATAATAAAAGAATATCTATATCTCTATCTATCTATCTATCTATCTATCTATCTATCTATCTATCTATCTATCTATCTATCTATCTATCTATCCATCTATCTATCTATCCATCTATCCATCTATCTATCTATATACATACACTTAGGTATGTATATATGACTTGATTGATTATCGCACAAGATGACTGTGATGATGGTGATGATGAGGAGGAGCATTGTAATGATGGTGGTTGAAGTGATCGTGCTTTTGGTACCGGTTGCGATAGTGATAAGGGTACAGAGTTCATGCTTGCGCCTTTGCTAATGTAAATGGACAATGGAAGTAATTATGTGCAAAAGAAAATATCGAGGCTATGTAAACACACACACACATACACACGTACACAATACATAACATGCACACACACAGACACACAGACACACATGTACATATATATAGTTGGAGGGGGCCTGTTTGTTCAACAGATGTACGTAGGTGTTCATATATCCTTATATATATATATATATATATATATATATATATATATATATATATATATATATATATATATATATATATATATACAAAAATACTCTTCCTTTCTCTCTCTTTCTTTCTACTTCGCAGGTACATGCATATATAAATCTACACATATTTTAGCAAACGCATGTATGCATATGAATATTAACCTTACCACCACCACCACCAACACCACCTTTATTATTAGCATTATTATCATCATCATAATGTATGTTAATTATTGTATTATTAAACCATCGGTGGTTCTTACGTAACACCAGCAGCTGCAGATGTTATTGCTGTCTTTGTAGTGTTTGTTGTGGTGTTTTGGATAATGTTTTTCTAAAGCCAACGTAAGAAGCAACCACGCTAACAGCAGTCGCCGAAGCAACAGAATAATTGTATAGAGCATATATGTCGTAGCCATTAATGGCTATTATGTTTAATTGTGAACAAAAGTCATAATTTTGAAATGCATCCACCATAATTTACCCGTATGTTCAATAGCTGATACAGTTTGCATGTCAGTCTGCCTGCATTCTTTCTGCTTCTTTACCCCTCTCACATATATGATATATATTTCATCATGTATAATAGTAACAGTAATGCATGTGGATAGAAGCATATCCGATTCTGCTGTATCTATTACTGATTCGGTTTGAATTTAAGATAAAATGATTCCTAAAATCTTTCGCTATGAAACGACTGTAAATAGATTCGTTTAAGTTTCCCTCACTCTCCCACTTTGTCACTATCTTGTAGTCGTCTCTCTATCTCTTTCCTTTTCTCTCTGCCACCTTTATAACTTTATAACTGTTTACACACACACACACACACACACACACACACACACACACACACACACACACACACACGCACACGTATGCATTAATATGCAAATGTAGAAGAGTATGCATGTATATGTATGTATATAAGTATATATGTATGTATGTATGTATGCATGTATGTATGTCTTTATTCAGTTTTATTTCAAGATTTCTTGCCAACAGAGAAAGAGCTGGTTTCTAACCTAGATCCAAGGCTTCTTCATTGGAATTTCAACAACATCAACAGGGTATGTATTATATATGTATCTATGTATGTATACGAGCAGATTTGTATGTTTTGCTTTATGCATTTAATCTCATGCATACACTTGCATATCTAGACATGCTCAAGATAACTTTTGGAAAGTTTTACAGATTTTTACAGTTCCAGTGATAGATAGGATCTATAGTCTTCGAATCAGCTTTTTCCTTTCTGGTTTTCAGAAGCCTAATTTCTCAAGATTGCTATTTAGGCACTGCGTTACATATCACAGTGCCTCAATAATTACAGGTATAAATGTGAACTTGAAATCTTGATGGAGTATATGCAAATTTCTCAATTGTTCAGCTTAGGTATTCTCTACGTCACTGATCTTCAGCTTTATGTTAACATCCGATGGGCAGCTAATTTTCACAACTCTACAGTTTCTGTACTCCATTACAAATCATTATATAAGGTCTACTGTGCTTACATATTATTGAAGTTTTCACTGGGTCATTCCACCAACATTCCTTTTTATTATGAGAGGCTATGGCTTCTACCATACTGTGGGTTCTTATTTCTTTGTCCTCAGGGTTATCCTTTCGACGGATCTCATTATTCAATGTCCTAGCTACAACCTTAGGTCACACCGGTGTATGTATGTATGCATGTACGTATGTCTCTTCTGTATTTAATCATTTAGATTCTTCCTCTGAAGAAAGAGCTGGTTTGTAACAAAGATTCAAAATTCCATAGTTGGAAAATAGATAACGAAAACAATATCACAATTTAAAGCTGTGAAAGGCCTGGCATAGTTTTACTCTTCCGCTTAGAGTTTGTATCTGTAATGTGTGATTCATTTCGTTGGTTTATCTATCTATCTATCTATCTATCTATCTATCTATCTATCTATCTATCTATCTATCTATCTATCTATCTATCTATCCATCCATCCATCCATCTATCTATCTATCTATCTATCTATCTATCTATCTATCTATCTATCTATCTATCTATCTATCTTTATCTATCTATCTATCTATCTATCTATCTATCTATCTATCTATTTATCTATCTATCTCTATCTATTTATCTATCTATCTATCTATTTATTTATCTACCTAAATATATATGTATAATATACATATTTTATATTGTTATACATATATATTCGTAACTATCTCCATACATATTATCTTTACACCTTTATTGTCGACTTGTTCACAAATATCTGCATCGTAGTTTGGCAGAAGTTCACACAAGGAACAAGAAAATTGCTTTGAGACAAATATATCGATCTGTTCCTCTACAGTGCTATGCTTCGATAACAGGAGAGAGTGTTATTGAAAGAGAAATAGATAGAAAGACAGAGACAGAGAGAGTGATAGAATATTATTAGTTTTCTGTCATGATTTTTATTCAAAATATAAATGGAAATAGTCGTAACTGGATAGTGATATAAAAATGTTTTGTTGATGCGGTAATAGATTATATTGTATAAGAGATAAGTGATTTCAAATAACTATCACTTTTAAGAGTCATGTGCACTTACAAAAAAAGGAACATTTTTCAATGTTGTATGACATGACACGCTGATAGATTCTGATTTAATTCAACAACGACAAAATATCATTGCAAACTGCCGATGTGTGTGTGCACGCGCGCGTTGGCGATTTTCTTTTTCAGTCTTCCCTTCTTTGGACTTTTTCTATGAAATTTTTTCCACTTCAGTTTTGATGTCTTTGACACTTTCATGGATATTTTTCAAGAATAGTTCCGTCATTGTTGACAGCTCGAGTATTTAGTTTGATTAGACTATCATTGAAAAGAAAAGCATACGGATTCTACAAGCCGGGCCAGTCGGAAGCAGACCCAAGTGTAAATCAAAAAAGATTAAAAGGATTATTTAAAGGTTTACGCAAAAAAAAAAAAATATATAATAATAAATTAATTTTAAAAATGACCAGTCAATACAAGGCCTGTCATTAGTTGGAAAACAGCTTAATGATGACATTGGGATAGAATTTGGTTTTGATAACTGCACAAAAGCTACCGTCATCTGAAGGAATCTACCAAGAACACCGAATGTTGAACTTGATCAATAAACTGCTATAAAAGATTTAGAATCAGAGTAAGTTTATAAATACTTGTGAATATAAGAAGTTGATGGAATGAAACACTCAAAAAGAGAAACGTATCATAAGAATGGTACTTAAGTCAGAGCTAAAGCCAAGAAACAGGATAGGAGCAATTGATATTTAAGCCTATACTTTCAATATAAAGTATAGGTCGTAACCTATACTTTCAATATAAATAAATGGTAGAGTGCTGACATCCGCGGGCTACATAGAAAAAGTCGGCAGTTTTTGACAATAATTAGATTGCACCTTCCCAAAGCAGATATAAAATGACTCTATTTAGCAAGAATAGAAGGAGGTCGTGGACTCTTACAACTTCAATTGTTACAAAAATGCCACGATATACTAAACTCTTATTTGAAAAAAAATTGAAGACTGGATGTTAAAACGAATTTTATAGCACGAAAACAATGAATAATTATATTCTGTGACAAAAGTGGCAAGAAAATCTTTAAAAGAATTCCAAATTCAAGACGTCGATGAAAAAAGAACACTGGCGGAAAGAGCCAAACACATGAAAACCCTTATGAAAAGTGAAGCCTGAATTAATCTTACTGGTAATTGATAGGAGAAACCATTTTGGTATATACTCAGATTGCGCTAACAATTCTAATATTGACAAACCTCTTACACATCAGTTGTTAGAGGCCTGTGACTTAGAATCAGAGACTCCCAGTGCTGGAAAAAGGTCATCTCTCGCTCCTATGAAACTAAGTAGTTTAAACTGAGAGAAAGACAGATACAAATAAGCCATATATTATGTTGAAGGAGTTGAGACTATAACCATGCCTTTTCATCTATATATCTGCCCCAATTAATATAAACGTATCTGTCAAAACTACCTGAATCTTTCTATGTGAATAGAATGGTAATATGAAGCAGAGTTTAAAACAGCAAATGAAGGTTAGTGCGGGTAGATGAGGAAGAGATGAATCTGTATCGAAAAAATGAATAGAAAATTTAAGTTAAAACCAATATATGATACAATAGAATAATGCGGCAGAATAAAAGAATAAGCTAGAAAATATCGCAGTATATAAAAAGAAAATCATTAAGAGAATACGTCAACTTTGTCTTTCTCATTTGTCGCTCTTGGATTCAGTTTTTCTTTCGCTTAATTGTACTTTTGCTATTTTTCAAGACACGATTACTCTTGACATAACACTAATTGTTTCATTTACGATTAAGTTAAAATACAAAAATGATTCATTTTGCATCGTTTTTTTT
Source organism: Octopus bimaculoides (assembly GCF_046866305.1). Classification (NCBI taxonomy): domain Eukaryota; kingdom Metazoa; phylum Mollusca; class Cephalopoda; order Octopoda; family Octopodidae; genus Octopus; species Octopus bimaculoides. The sequence goes on along the minus strand of NC_142950.1, from coordinate 30,283,806 downwards.
TCGTTTCTCTATCGTTCTTGTTTCAACTTTTATACATTTATTTTTACTGTCTAAAATGTTTATGTCTTCTTGTTTGTGTCGTTCAACTTCCAATTGTCCCTTTCTCTTTCATTATTTTCCTTTGTCTCCACGAACTGTTTTTATTCCATCACTTGTTTACATAGTCGTCATATTTATATATTTAAATGCTAGACACATGCATAAACACGTGTGTGTATGAGTGTTGGCGTGTGATATAGATTGTCTGGTATATATTAGTGTTTCTATTCTTTTTATATATCTGAAACCATGTAATTTATAAGGAAGAATATTAGTCTGTAGTTTGTAATTTTATATTGTATGAATTTTATTATTTCGTGCTTAACACCTCTTCGTCAAGAAATATCCAGAGAAATTATGTTGTCAGACGACATTTGTGTTTTGTAGTTTGTGTATATGAAGTCTGCATGTGAAACTCGCACCCACAACCACTGTAGATATATGATATGTACAGGAGTCATAGGTTCGAATATCAGTCAGTCTTCACTGTTTTTCTTTCCGAGGAGGTTTTTCAAGTCAATATTAACATGGCATTATTTATAACTTTATAAAGGCAAAATAGTTAGCACGCCGGACAAAATGCTTAGCGGCATTTCATCCGTCCTTACGTTCTGACTTTAGAATTCGCCGGGCTCGACTTTGCCTTTCATCCTTTCCGGGTCGATAAATTAAGTACCACTGAAATACTGGGGGTCGATCTAATCAACTAGTCCCCTCCCACCAAATTTCAGGCCTTGTGCATTTAGGAGAAAGGACTATTTATGGCTTCATGTATTTCCATCAGCAAACTCTTATTAATTTCCACAATAAAATTTTATTTATAGCTGCCATTATTAACAACTTTAACATAATTTGCATAAATAGCGTATTCTTGGCAGCTAGTTCAATTAACAAGTACCTGAGAGATTAGCAAAATTAGCCTACACTGCTGATATATTCTATATAATCAAATATACAGGGTGACTACCAAAGTCGTTATACAAATAGAAAAAAATTATTAAAATTGCAGCATAAACTGGATACTGCAGTTCAATATTTAAGAGATGAGGAATTATGTGCATTATTTACATTATTTACATTTGACGGATATTTGTCTCCTCATCTTGTTTGTTGTTAACACAACGTTTCGGCTGATATACCTCCCAGCTTTCATCAGGTGTCTTTGGGGACATTTCGAACCTGGGTTCTCATTTCTAAGGTATTTTTCGATGTTTTGATTATTATTATTATTATTATTATTATTATTATTATTATTATTATTATTATGGGGCTACTAACCCCAAGATTGCTCCGAAAGAAAATCACTGCTCCGAAACTTATCCAAAAACATCGGAAATAAAGACATCGCATGGAGCCCAAATATAGCTGACAAAGGGTTGGACTATACCCGAGTAAGTAATACTCATTGAAATTTATTCCTATTTTTCCAAATATAATGATGTATTTTAACTTGATACCTCCACTACCCGAACAGCGATCGTAAACACACGTGTTACATCAAAATACAGACCATCCCCAAACCCAAACACCATATACAAAAAATAGCTGACAAAGGGTTGGACTATATCCGAGTAAGTAATACTCATTGAAATTTATCTCTATTTTTACAAATATAATGATGTATTTTAACTTGATACCTCCACTACCCGCACAGCGATCGTAAACACACGTGTTACATCAAAATCAGACCATCTTCGAACCCCAAAACACCATGTACAAAAAAATTACAAACATATTAAATAACACCGGTATTATTTCACCCAAGAATAACAACCGAGAAGTACGTACTGTAAGCTTGTTAAGAAAAAAATACGAAGATATGAACGTGCAAAACAATCTGACAACAGAAATAAACGAACCGGTACCCTACGAAAACGACGACCGTCAAAATAAAGGGCCGGACGTTGTTCCTCATGTCCCGCAAACAAAACCAAAACGGCATAAATGGACACGTGAGGAACACATTTCGATCCTACACGCCTATTTCACAGCAGTACTCTACCCAAAAAACGAAAACGCAACAACACATACATATAAAACATGGACATAACAAAAACACCAGGACTTACAAATATATATAACATACAGAAAATTGCACTACTGGGTACTGCACACATTCTACGCAAAACACTTTCAATACAGTAAACATAAGAGCACCACAGCAAACCACAGCACATACCCAAGGCGCACAGAGCTGCGCTCGGTAGTGAAGTGAAAGCACGTTATAAAGGTGAAACTACTGAATAATAATAACAATAATAATAATAGTAACATCGAAAAATACCTTAGGAATGAGAACCCATTTTCGAAATTCCCCCAAGACACCTGATGAAGGCTGGAAGGTATATCAGCCGAAACGTTGTGTTAACAAACAAGATGAGGACAAATATCCGTCAAATGTAAATAAAGTAAATAATGAACTGGATACTGTTGAAATATTTACATATGAAGTAAATAGTGTAGTTTATATACAAATAGTTAATAAGTTCTCATACGGGTTCTATTCGTTGGACGAAGGACTTCTAGGCGATATTCAGCTGTGCCTTTACTTGTGGAGTACTCGTTGTCTGAAACATCAAATCAACATTAATTACAGCGTGAAATATAAAAACCATAACATTAATAAAGACTAGAAATATCATTAAAAAAGCTTTATCAATATCATTAATATGCAGTCAAAATTTAGTTGTAAAATGCTGCCCAAAACGAGGCATCTCTCTCTCTCTCTCTCTCTCTCTCTCTCTCTCACACACACACACACGCATATACGCACACGTGCATACGCACATATATCTAGAGTATCAACAAACCAACAAACTCCTCAGATATTTTCAAAAATTCGTTGCCAAAATCTCGGAAAAGTTTGTACTAAGTCGTTAAGAAGCCACCTAGTAGACTATAGAGGCAAATTGGCTTCGTCAAGTTTCAGAGAAATTATTTTATTCCGCACAGATATAAATATAGAAACAAAAAAAGAAGTTTGAAATACACTGGAATTGGTTTAGATCTTATATTTTAAAATCTTTAACTCTTTGAAACCGGTTAAATCTTTAAAAATCATAACGGATCTCATAGCATTTTCAACGTCATATTTATATATGACTCTGTTTATATACAAAATGAGCATATATATATAATACATAGAATATAACATACACATGTACATGTGTACATGTGTACGTGCGTATATACATATGTATGCATGACTCAGAAATAAACTAAAATTATTTACTTATTGATTTTTAATGCTTCGGAACTAGTTATTCACATCAAAAACGAAACAAAGGAGGAATGTAACAAACTAGATTCAAATTTCAGTGCAAATAATTTTAAATTATATAATTTACATTCTAACATAAATGGCGAGAAAATTTAATAATCTTAACAAAAGATACATTTGGTAAAGAGTATATTTCATAATGAGTTTTTCTTTCTGTTAACAAAATGTTATTTTCATTAATTACATGAATGCTATTGTTTGAAAATTCCAATGAATATTTTGCCGTGTCTAGGAAAGGTCATTATGCAAATAAATGTTAAATAAACACATGCACCGGTACAATACCCATTCTTTATTATACCAACTAATTATTCAATGGTTTTTAAATATATTTATTGAACAATCGATCGGTTATTAGTTTTCTCTGTCTGTTATTTTGTAGCTATTCGCGACTTCATTAATGAAATACCGCCATTCTTCAAGGTCTGCTTTGAGTCTATCTGAGAACTAGTTTTACGCATATGTGTGTGTATGCGTGTTTGCGTGTGTGTATGTGTGTGTATATGTATGTGTGTACATACGTACGTACGAATATATGTATGTATGTATTTACGTATGTATGCATGAATGTATGTGTGTGAATGTTCATGCGTGTGTGTGTGTGTGTATGTGTGTGTGTGTGTGTGTGTATGGTGTAGTCAGTTGATTTTTGAATTGGTATACGAGTTTATGTATGTTAGCGTGTATGTATTTGTTCATGTCTTTGTGTGTGTTCATGTGTGTTCCGTTTCCCGAGCAAGTTGTTCTGTTCATCGTATCAACTTGAACACTCGTCGACGTGACCGGCGTAGTACTAGATCAGCAGCAAGCATTGAAGGTTACATCTCTCACTTTCTCCCAACACACACAGAGGCCCTGTAACGGGTCATGGACTATGTCTTTCCTTCCGCTATATTAAAGAGTCGATAAACATTACTTCTCAATTTAATCACTACTTTCATATCTTATAGAGATTTTCTAACTAGCTACTTAGTCAGCTTCTCTGTCACATATATGGAGGTATTCCTTTCAGAAAGTATTGCAATGTTGACAAACATACACATCCTTTAATCCCACTTTCAACTAATCCCATAGTTTCAACTAGCCATGTTGTATTGAATTCTACCTCAGTCTTCCAGCGCAAATGGTTAACGTCTCATTATGACTGGTAGTCATGAGGATGGGTATACTCTCTCTCAATTACTACTACTACTACTACTACTACTACTACTACTACTACTACTACTAATAATAATAATAATAATAATAATAATATTAATAATAATATTTCGTTTATTGGCCACCAGTGCCGATATATAGGGGACAATACAGCAGACGTGACCTGAGGGGATTTTACACAAAACAACAAGTACACAATAAAAACAATAACAATAATAAAATGGTATAGTAGTTCACTGGAAGCATTGTGTATTGCTTGTGAAATGTAACGTGTCAGGAATGGCACAACAATGCAGAGTGGATTATAATAACATTTATGAATAATTTAATTATTCATAGTCTAATATAATATTTCAGAATATAAAGATTCTTTCTGCAGATATGGCTAGCAATATCTTAAGAAAGAATTTTCATATTCCGAAATATATTAGACTATGAATAATTAAATTATCTATAACAATCATTATAGTCCATTCTGCATTGTTGTACCATTCCAGATACGTTACATTTCAGAAATAATAATATCAAACAAAAGGAATATAATAATGAAGGTTTGCCTTGGGGTGTGGGTAAACACCTGGACTTGGCTCAGGTACCCCACCAATCCTGAACCACTCGACGCTTCCAGGGCATCCAGGAAGAGCACCCTTCTCCCTCTCAAATTTACTAGCCTACAGGTTCATTATTAGAGTACATCCATTCACACAGGCCATTTTCGCTACATTCACCCACTTTTCAGCAAATTTATTGGGAGGCAGCACTTCTTTTTCCACCTTCATCTTCCTTTCGAAGTGAAATTTGAAAATGTTGATGAGGGATTGTCCAAAGAGAAAAGTGTCTGTTTTCAATCGTTTCAACCAGGTCCAGCATACAACCTCTTTCGCTACTGCTATCAGACAGAGGAAAATTGCTACCGTTTCGGACCAATGAGTCAATCTTCACGATGGACTCGGCCTATAGCCGGATCCGTCCTACACGTGATAACAACTGTTCAATATAAATCCACAAATCAGTAACACAAGGACACTGGACGAGTGCGTGCAGAACGGTTTCGTCTCTCTGCGCGCATCTCCACTTAAGAGGTCCCTGAAGATGGTTGTTTAAGAATGTTGAACGAAGAACCCATGTTTCCAGAGATGTATAATTCAAACTCCAAATAATTCCTCTCCGCGCATGGCTATTAATCTCCCCCACTACTTCTGCTCGTGATTAGAGATGCACATATCGTCAGTGAATTCTATATGTGCCTGTTCAGTATTTCAATTTATATAGTTACGACGCTCGATGTTTATAAAATTCACCTGCTAAATAAAAAAAATAAGTGATATTTACATGAGGTTTTGTTTCTAAATATTTCATACAAGAAATTATATTATATTATCTCCAACCAATTACAACAGAAGTTTATTGTACATTGAAAAAAGGAGATATTTGATATTTCTTCATTTTTCATGACTTGAAATTGCAGCAGCGAAAGATTATTTGAGAATAATTTACTCTATTTTTTTTTTTCAAAATTTATGAAAAAACAATGAATGCAAATGATCGATTTAAATAATCTTTTGCCAGGTGGTAATAAGAAAATGACTCAGTTCTATATTTAAGCGATGAGGAATTATGCACATCGTATACATTATTTACATTATTCACAGTTGACGAATATTTGTCCTCACGTTAATACAACGTTTCGGCTGATATACCCTCCAGCCTTCATCAGGTATCTTGGGGAAAATTTCGAATCTGGGTTCTCATTCCCAAGGTATTTTTCGATGTTATTATTATTATTATTATCATTATTATTATTATTATTATTATTATTATTATTATTATTATTATTATTATTCAGGTCACTGCCTGGAATCGAACTGGGAATGTTGTAGTAGCCCGCGCTCTTAACCACTACGCCACGGGCGTATAGCGTAGTGGTTAAGAGCGCGGGCCACTAACCCCAACATTCCGAGTGCGATTCCAGGCACTTATTTCCTTATTGTTGACTGATTTCTGTATTTATGACTGATACAGACTATGGAGATAATATATCTCTTACTTCTAATGTTACCAGCCGGCTTAACTACGATTCCAGCGAGATGAGAAAGCTGAAATGCGGATCAGATTGTATAGACGTGTATGGTTCTTTTCAACTGACCCCCCCCCCCCCATATATATATATATATAAATAATAATATCCAAATATATGGTACCCTAGGCATAACACCTACATGAACTTCTAACTTGTTGTCTCTTGAGGTCTCTGGGTGAGACTTGGATCCAACTTGTACAAACGCAAAACAAAAGTCAAACATAAAATAATAATAATAATAATAATAATAATAATTATTATTATTATATACATAATTATAACAGGGGCTTGACTTGCGCCACACCACGCACTGAAAAATAGACGTCAAATATATATATATATATATATATATATATATATATATATATATATATACGTATTTATATGTATAGCTAGCTGGTTAGATAGACATACAGATAGATATATAAGTAGATGGAAAATGATGGGTAAAGATTTCTCTCTAATAGTAACAAAATGCGATAACAACAGAACTGTCTCATTACTGGCCCAATGACCTCTGGCCCATTAACAATATAAAATATATAAAATGTGATACCTTCTACGAAGTCTTGTGTCTTTACGTAAATAAACAAGACATCAATGTTTGCAATGTTGATCTGATAAAATATGATTGTAATTCTCAAAGGAAAAATTACAGAACGTCTAAGATTACAATAAAATGTGAGCAATATAAACTTTATTTTATTTTGCTATTGCGAAAAATTTTATTTTATTTTTCTATTCAGAATACAATCTGGTTATCTTGTCTGATGTAAACTAAAGATAAAACTTCATTAACACGAAGCACAAACCTTCTTTTCATCACTACTTTACGGAAGATGATGAATAAATAGTGGAAGAATTACCGAAAGTTCATTGAAACTAAATGTATATCCTGAAAAGATAAATAGTCAAATGGAAAATTTGAATGTTTCTTATTCTCTTTCAATGAAACTGGAAGCAATAATTTTGAGACTTTGTATTTTCTCAAGACATCGAAATGAGAACTTGCACAGTTTTATCTCTTAACTTATCTGCGAAATGTGATGGAGGTTATGTTCTGTTAATTTCGGTTTATATCACTTCTCTGCACATTTTACGATAGAAATCGTTTGATATATTCAGTAGTATGCAACAAATGTTAAAATTTTCGATAGATTTTATTAACTTTGTAGCAATTTCAGTGTTAGACAAGGCATTACTATATGATGTCATGAAAAGCTAGTTGTAGAAAGCACTGTCATACAAGCATATTAATATGTCGTGTCGTGTCGGGACAAGGTATTACTGTGCTGTGACGTGGCTCGATGTTACAGTACTCTGCCATACCAAAAGAGTACTGGGTGACATCGTACCAAGATTAGATTTTGTCATATAGTATGAAGACAGAACTACGCTAAGTAATAGCAAAGTATTGTCGTGGATGTTTCAGATCTCTGCACTCTGAATTTCATTACCACCGACATTAACATTGCTTCACGTTATTTAATGTTGCTTTGCATCATCATCATCATCATAATCATCACCAGCAGCGGCATCGTCATCTTATACCAATCGCCTACTAACACTCGTTGACTTGCCATCAACCGCCTGCTCTCTCTCTCTCCCTCTTTTTTCTTTCTTTCTCTTTCATGTTTTCTGTTAATCCGATCCTTAAAATTTTTCGTAATCATTGCATTTAACTCTGCTTTTTTATTTGGTATATTATAAACAATGGATTTACTCAAACACATCCTTGAATACCTAAATGAATATATACTCAGTGAACTTTCTAGGTACCGTTCACATTTAACCTTTTAACATTCAGATTACGATGTCAACTGCAATGATTTTTTTTTTCTAATTCACATTGTTTGAATTAATCATGTATTACGTTGTAACTTCGAAATTTTATCGATATGATTACTAAGTTTTAGAATGACATTGTAGGGTGGGTGTGAGAGGATGAATCGGTCTGGATTCAAAATAAAACATGTAGATTATTTTGGCCGGATATGACCACTTTAGATGCTAAAGGTTTTAATATATGTTACAGAAATAAAGTTTAGTAGAATGAGAGAATTAGAAGCTTGAAATGTATGTCGAACACTTACCATTAAACACAGATTTGATCTTACCGGAGAGACCATTAATAAAATGCGCTCTACTATTGGAATTTTTGTGTTATTTCTTGAGACATCTAGTACAACTTCTAGGACTACATTATGAAATCAATACCTGCATTTTATTAAAAGCAAAAAATAGGGTTTGATTTTAGAGATATCTGTTGAAATACTTGTAACACATAGAGTGAATCCTTAATATGTTCCCTGTTGCCTCATCTTCGCTAATAGTTATTCATAAATTGTGTTATGCTATAACCACATAAATGGGTGGTACTTTTAAATATTCATCAGAGGAATTTGTTTATGTCAGCTCTTGTATGGCAGTTAAAATAAATTGACATTAGCACTATCAAATTTATGAATCCACGAGGTTCCAGTGAATCAATTATAGAACATTGAATGAAAATCTCGGCGCTTCAGCAAATATATATTTATATGAGAACTTGGTTATAGATATGAGATAATATCCAGGTCCTGAATGTGCACATTAAACATTATAGTAGATCAACCGTCGTTTAAAGCAACGCTTTACCTAAAGGTTTACAATATTTTCTTTCTATATGAATTTACTAATCCCTCTGGATAAAAATAATAGACACAAAACAATCATGTAATGGAAATTCTATCACCATTTGCAAGTTATCTCATTTTTACATTTGACTCATTCTGGAAGATGTTTGTCATAAACAGTGACAGTCACCTAAAGGATGTTTATCAGAAAATTATAAAATACCCGATATGATAATCAGAAAATTGATAGCATTACACAAAGATATATGCACACTCGGATGTTCAACCACAGCATGCATGAATGGCTCGATACGTATATGAACAAAGGTATAGATTTGCACTTATGCATATCTACATATAGTCTGCTACGCATATATTGCCCAACATTCACATAATCAACACAAACACCAACACGGGACTCTGTATTGTCTTTCGAACTGCAAGGAATAACAGCTTAACTCTACTCTAATTGCACCGTCTAGTGAAATGTGACGATTGTGTGCACATAGTTACGTTAACATACGTCTATTGGCGTATCTTCACAGGTTTATATAACCACATATTCACTTAAACACATTTCTGTACATAGATACTATCATATCTGTATAAATGTATACGAATAAGCAAATATATGTATAAAACTATGCGCGAATATGCAACCATGTAGGTACAGATAGATACATCGGACACACATACACAAGAATGTTATGTAGAAGAATAGGTGACGAATACAATTATACAATACCATATCGAAAGAACAAAGGGACTTCAGTCCACATCACATTAAGAATACCGTGTACATAGTGTTGTCTCTGATTACATAGGTATATTTCCATTTAGGCACATTGGTTGTATCTGCGGTCAATAATTACATACACATATAGCCTAGGATGGAGTGTTGATGCTGTTATTTGTTCCGTCTCGCGCCATGCCCGGCTCATAAGAGCCGGTTTTCCGGTTTCATTGGCGTATAGGTTCCCCACCTGGACGGGACGGCGGCCCATCTCACATGAGCTGCTAGATGCAAGAGGAAAGAGTCTGAGAAAGTTGCGGTGAAAGAGTCAGAGAAAGTTGCGGTGAAAGAGTCAGCAGAAGTTCGCCATCACTTTCTGCCGGAGCCGCGTGGAGCTTAGGTGTTTCGCTCATAAACACACGTATCGCCCGGTCTGAGATTCGAACCAGTGATCTCTCGCTCGCGTATCCGCTGCTTTAACCACAAGGCCATGTGCCTCCACTAGTGTGGAGTAGATGGGTGTTTTCTGAATGAACGGCTAATCAAACAACTGATAGCCTGTAGAAGGCATCAATGTCAGGATTAGGAACTCATGTGTAATTAGTCAATTAGTCAGTGTAATTAGCTAATTAGTCGTACGTTTGTTGCAATTTGATCCGATGCTTATCGATGTGTGTGTGTATGCAAACATACATATATACATACATACATACATACATACATACATATATATATATATATATATATATATATATATATATATATATATATATATATATATAGACACACACACACACTTTAGCAATGTAACACTACACCCGTGCAGTTGGCGATTTGTTCTCCTTTGAACTTTTCCATTTCTCCTTTCTGATGAAAAGCTACACTCTAAACGTCAAGATGATTCATTACTTGTGCACGAACTTTTGTTTTCCGCTAATTTTCTTCGCTTATTTGAATTGATTCTTTATTTGAAGTGGCTATCAACAATATAAATATCACATTCTTGTCTGTATCGTACAATACACATTACACGCTTCTAATAAAAACAAATGTAAGTTTGTTTATATATACACACGTAGTTGTTACATTTCAATAAAGTAAATTTTTAGCGTTTAAAACCTGCAGTTAAGTTGTCAGCGGGCTGTTTAGCTTAATAGCAAAGCACTCAACCGGGCCTTGAGGGATGTGGGTTCGACTTCCATAGCTGTTTTTTGAGAACCCTTTCCGCATTGTAAGGGTAATATTACCCAATATTTTTCCTGTTTTAAGGGCAAAGCTGTGTTTTTGTCTGTATTTGTAAATATAAACAAATGAAAGTTTATATATATATATTTATATATATATATATATATATATATATATATATAAGAGGGATGACCACTAAGTGGACAGCCATTTTGCTAGAAGTAGACCTCTTATGGTCTGACCACTAAGAAAAGATTGTTCTCAAGAAAATTCAGCAAATATCAGAACGTAAGCGAGCAAGACAAATGAAAAGATACAAAATAAAAAGATTAATCATATATCTTTATATTTTGTATCTTTTCATTTGTCTTGCTCTCTTACGTTCTGGTGTTTGCTGAATTTTCTTGAGAACAATATTTTCTTAGTGGTCAGACCCTAGGTGGTCTACGTCTAGCAAAATGGATGTCCACTTAGTGGTCATCTCTCTTATATATATGTAATATAATTTTTCTGAATCTTCAGATTTTTTCAATTTGCTAGGCCACTGGTTTTAAATTGATATTAATCAAATTAATATTCAATTGTTCACCCTTATTATTTAAATTTATATAATAGGATATAACAAAAGTATAGAGTAACATCTCGCTCAGAGATTTAAAACTAAATGTTTTCCTCTTGACATAACTACTAGATATATACGATTAATAACATAATTACATATGTGTGTCTTTGTGTAAGTATTTGTCCTTAACCACCGGTGACTTGGTGTGCTTACGTCCCCGTAATTTAGTCGTTCGGCCAAGGACACCGATAGAATAAGTCCCAGGCTTTACAAAATATAACTCCTGGGAATGATAGTTTGAACTGAAATTGTTCAAGTTGGTACTCTAGCATGGTCGCAGTATAATGACTGAAACAAGTAAAAGACAAAAGAAAGATCGTACTACGCTTACTTTAGACTTGTTTGAATGGCCTGCATTTGTCAACGCGCTATCTTTAACGTAGCCTGTTGGCACCATTGTATTGAAATGACTATACGTAAAACTTATGAATAGGCTTGGATAAAACCTAAGAAAATTTAGTGCCATTGGGACATGTCAGACAAGTAAAATGGTAGAAAACTCATGAAATTTTCGAAACAATCTATTTATGAAGATAGGAAAATGTTTATGTAATAATTTGGAGTAAACAAATTCTAATTGTGAATTTGTATGAAAACTAAGAACGTTTTCTTCGTAGAAATATTCCCACTATTAAATTAAGAAAACAATATAGAAAGACAGGTCGTGACGAGAAGTTAGCAGTGCAGAATGGCGTTTAACTTTTACAAAGATAGGAATATATTTATTCAGTATTTTGGAGTTAACAAACTATAATCGTGATATTACATGGAAATATATTAAATATATCTATATAGCATGGGTTATTAACCTTAAGCAACATAGGTTCTGTACAAACAAGAATAAAGAAAGGTAATTCGTTACGAGTAGACAGTGGCGTGATTTGACATTTCAGTTGGACAATGAATTTGTGAGAGTCACGAATTGATTTCGGAGGAGTTGATGAGTTTGTTTACCACTTGGTCAACCTTTAGTTAAAAAAAAAATGATGTGGTTATTTTAGGCGCAGGCGTGCGTGTCTTCTCTGTGAAAAGAAATTTACTTCTCAAAGATATGATTTTGGGCTCAGGTCTGTTCACGTCCCCGTAACACTTAGCGGTTCGGCAAGATAGACCGATAGAATAAGTACTAGGCTTAAAAAGAATTAGTCCCGGGGTCGATTTGCTCGATGTGTATGCCTCGTGTGACGTGTATGCCTCGTGTACCCTTATCAGACAGGTAGTCATGATGGGTATAATAATCTTCATATATTTTACCTCGTGTCAATTTAAAGGCATGCACTGCTATCTCAGTCAATAATAATAATAATCATAATAATAATGATAATAATAATACATACAGACAAAACACACACACACACACACACACACACACACACACACAGCCATAATTACAATATCTTTTTAGGGAGAGAACCACATGTGGAAAGTTCTGCTAGTATTTCAGGAGTTAGTGTAATACTGAACAAGCGCCATTGTTTGCCCGTTTTATCCTTACTTCTTAATCTGATTATATTTTACTGTAACGCATTAAATATTTCCCCCCATTAATTCCAATTTATCTTTCAGAATAAATAAATAATTGATGATGTTATATAAAATAAAACCATTTGTAATAAATTTCGATTTGTCTCTTCAGACTAAGGTTATTCAAAATGTATTTACCTAAAAGGAAATCACAGAATTTCTGTAGTGATATTTATTTTACAAGTAATAAAATGTTGTATTTGTAAGAAATATTTATAATTTGTAAATAATTCCGTTAATCTCATATAACCGACATCAATACAAAACGGCCAATTTTCAGTAGAAATGTTACTCATGGGATATATTTTTGTACTTTTTCTTTATGGTTTAATACAGAAATGCTGGTATTAGTTTCTAATCACTTGACATTAATTAAATTCTTTGCGGAGTTGTGGAGTAAACTTCATCTAATTCCGTTTCAGCAAATCTACCAGCCATGGCAATACAGTCTTATATTCAGCACGTTGTAGATGTATCGGAGGAACATATTTTCCTGCTGTTTCTAGCAAGTTGAATAATCTTATAAACATTCTCAACAGCTACAACATATCTCACCTGCATAAGAAACGTGTTTGATGTAGTTGTTGTTGTTATCGTTATCGATGCCATCGTCGTCGTTTTCGATATTTGCCATTAATTTAGCCGCTATGAATAAGACCTATGATTATGGGCCTGAAATAATTCTGTATTTTTTTCTATCAAGGACTATGTTCAATACATCCCTGTTCTGTTTCAGATAAGTGGATATGTTTTGAGGTAGACTTAGCTTATGTTTCTTAGAAAGTAAAAGATGACGTGGAGGATCCGCTGTTGTCAGTTGGAAGAAAAATAATCGTGTATGACGTAGCTATGAGTTATATTTCAATAAATGTTCTAAATGTTGTAGAAGAAAGATGTTCCCTTTCCTTCGAATTAGCGACACAATTTTAGGTTATATAACATAACGATTATTATCATCGGTAGGCAATTATACGCAGCGATCAGCAAGCAATTTGTTCATGAAAGTATAAACAAAGCCAGCTGCTTCGTTGAAACTCAAAGCTGCGGCTACTTTTGGCTGATGAGACACGACATAGCGGAACACTTGTATCCCTGAATGCCGTGCGCCAATGAGCCTAGTGTGTTGAAATCAATGTCGTCGTAAAAATGAATTTTTCTCCTACAACGTACACAACAACGACCAGAATATTCTGCATCTCGACCTGCCTAGACGTATTCAGAATTGGTATTACGTCTACGTAAAGTAATCATGTTTATGGTAATACTATTTCATATTAATAGAGTTCTGCATGTTCTGTTTTTTTATGGTATTTTGAAGTATAATGAAGTAGTCCCAACATGGTTTCAAAACTGAACTGTTTTTTTTAGCCAGTAGTTTCATATATGCACATCTACACACCCCTCCAACAACATAACACGTATATGTAAATCTCTCTCTCTCTCTCTCTTTCGTTCTTTCTCACCCTCACATAACTGTACACACATTCATAATAATAATGAAGTAAGAAAGATCAACTTCAATAATACCATCACAGAATGTTCCACCTTTGAACACAACGACATTCGATCACCTCAAGATAAAAAACGCACAGTAATCGAATATATGCCATTTCTATAAATGGGTTACATAACATAATGATCACTGCTAGATGTTTGAACATATCAAGGTTCAGACATAGGAAACGAATATAGGAGGTTAGCAAGCTTTTTACAAGGCTCGATACTTAGAAGGGGAAGAATGAGAGAAGTAAGTGTGAATTTGTAAATTTGTTATTCAATGTTGAAATCGATTTGTAGTGCTTTAAGCTATAGATAACGATGAAGATATTAATAGCCTATGGGATTTTTTGAAGAATGTATTCATGAATGTAGCCAAAGGCATTCCTGCTCCTAATACGGATAAAAAGAAGAAAATGGATTTTGCAGAATACATGAGAAATTATTAAGGTATGAATAGAACAAGAACGAATTATTGGATGTAGAACGAATAAGTTAGATTTCAAGTAGAAAAGCTGCGTAAATATTGTACTTTCAACCGAGCAGCAAAAAAAGTGTGTTCAAGAAAA
>NC_142950.1:30133504-30263504 GCF_046866305.1 Octopus bimaculoides | reverse complement strand
TATTGTGCTTTTAATTGTTAATTTTTCTATATGTGATAGTGGATTTTCATCGATGAGTTCTTGAAACTTGGTTATTTTCCCTAAAACTATATATTTTATATATATTTTATCTATAAAGCTCAATTTAATTTTAATTTTTTATAAATTGATTTTAATTGAGTTTTTACCTGTAATTTTGGATTTTGTCCCTAATATTATTATATATATATATATATATATATATATATATATATATATATATATATATACATGTATATGTATATATATATACAGATTTATGTATGTATGTATATATATATATATATATATAGCAATTGCTGATAACGTTTTATCTTCAAGCCTATCTTATTTCTCTTTATTGTGAATCCTTAAAGGGATATCCAATACATAACGAGAATAATCCAATACATAATGAGGAAAAATCTGAACATGAAACAGTCATTGTGGCCTTCAACCTACAGCGTAATTGTTAATCTATTTAACTAACGAATCGAATTTCATTTCCGAAATCAAATTACATCTCTCATTGAACACATTTCAGAAGATTAGTTGCAGAATGATCTCGACCACCCGCTTCGACAACTAGGGTGGACAACAAAAGGTATAAACGAAACCGTTTAATGTACGTAGAACCAAATATGTGATACATAAACGAAGTGAATGTATTTGTGTTGTTAAGAATGTTCGCATCAATATTGATCTGTATTATTAAAGAGAGAATTAGTGGTATTATGGTTTAGGTCTGTTTCTATAAAATATATTATTGACGTAATTATATGATATTTGTTGAGTTATTGCGCAATTACAGATATGAATATAAAAGAAAATAAAAAAACAACAACTGAAAACAATGATCTGATAAAAGCACTATTAAAAAGGTAATCAAGAGAGTGTAACAATATATATATATATATATATATATATATATATATATATATATATATATATATATATATATATATATATATATATGTATATATATATATATATATATATATACATAAGAGTATAAGCATAGTGTATACCCATTTTCCAATTATGTGTTTGTGTATGCATATAAATTCATATATATGTGTGTGTGTGAGTATGTATATATGTGTATGTGTGTGTGTGTGTGTGTGTGTATTTATATATGTTTTATTACAATTCAATTATGCCACACATTAGTGTGAATAAATAGAGTCAATGTATTGGATTTCCAGCGATTAGAAATATCGTTCAACGAGTGATCAACTAAATTGCCATTTTTGCAATGGTGAAGTTGTCGAATATATCGATCCAAAGCGTTTCCACGTGAATGCGTGTACATACACATATACGTACGTATGTCTATCTATATGTCTGTCTGTCTGTCTGTCTCTCTCTCTCTCTCTCTCTCTCTCTCTCTCTCTATATATATATATATATATATATATATATATATATATATATATATATATATGTATATATATATATAAAAGTGTTGGTGACATACGAGTGGGTATATATTTATAAAAAAAGAAGTTTGAAAACTCCAATATATAAAAAATGAATTTTAATTTATAATTTTCTCAGAGATATTTAACATGTTTCGGTTCTTGAAAAAGACGAACCTCATCAAAAATACATATTTAAAAAAACTTAATTAGAAGAAAAGTTCATAATTTTTCCTTACTGGTGTCAACATAGTCCACGTGGGAGCGTTTTTTGTAAGAAAGTTCTTTCTAATTTGCGAAGTTTGTAGTGAATGAGAGTTACCTAAAACGTTACAATATTAAGCCTTCAATATTTCCATTAAAGCACGTAAATCTGTCAGTGATTGGAATAAAATGTGGCTGAATCTGAAAGGCAAGAAGCCCAGCTCTCTGTATGATATGCTATAAAGTGTTTCTGTATCAGAGACACTAGACAGCTGCAAAAATCTCCTTACATATGAAAGAATGGTGAAGAGATTCTTTTCCTTACGAAACAGTTACTGAATAATTGTCCCATCAAAATATACTCAAACATCCATCCATTCAGTCAACCGCCCACCCAACAGTTCCTAAATATATACGTATTTACAGCGTTCTATCATACAGCTGATGTCTGAGGGTCACCAAGGAGATACTTGCAGCTCAGAAAGTAACGAAATAACTCAAACGAAGCAACATAAGTAAAAAAAAAAATCTAGAATAAAAGAACATAATTTACATCAGAGAATCAGGCATCTAACTCAGCCATACGGTTGCAAATGATTAATAACTTTTTAGCATAACATTTACAATTTACGTTAAAAAAAATGAAAGAACTGACAAAATTATACGGCGGTTCCATACATCAAGCATTTGAGGGAACATTAATAGCTTTGAAACAAGAACTTAAAGTCACTGAACAGAAAACATCGTTATCACAAGAAAAGAAATAAAAAAAAAACGTTCTAGCGACTAGAGCACTAACCGTAAATTTTGTTTTGAGTTCCACAAAATGTACGTTGAAGAATTAACAAAATCAATATAGTCGTATAAGAACTCTAAAGAAGAGCTTCAATCAGTTTGATCTAAGCTATGAAATAATAAAGAGTTAATTAGAATACATCATAGCTTTATGTGAAGAAGAAAGAATATTCTACCAGCCTCGGCACTACAATTTAAATAATGAACAAACTGTTACCAGAGCTCTGGAAAACTACATAATGGGTAGTCTACATAGAAGACACCCAGATAGATGCTGGCAGACTGTTAACATTTTACAAAGAGTTGCTAATATGGATATTGAATAGAATTGTCTCATGCTAGTTTGTCATATCTCATTGGTTGATGTAGGAACAAAATTGTAGTTCACACCTAGAGTGAAAACTATGTAAAGTTTGCATGAGGTATCTCAACCAAGACTATTGACAGTACAATAAAGTCGGGGATACTGGACCACCAGAAAGAATGTTGTATAGGAATGCGCCGAATAACTTGAAAAATAACTTTCAAGAATAAAGTGGAAGAACAAAGGTGATTAAAGAAACAAAAATGTCGAAATGGGGGTAAGATATGTTGACAAAAAGAAATTAGATTATTCTATCCACTCGTCGTTTCTTAGTTATTTTTATTAAAATACTCAAACATTCAAGCAATAATGGTCACACTTCTTACTGAACGCCTAACGTTTGTGTTCATTATAACATACCTACAAGTCATTATTATTCAAAATATATATTCATGTCTTCCTATGATTCTGTCCCCTCTAGCATTAAATACACACTCATTTCAAAAAGGAATTTCTATGTTGTATATCCTCGGAACTTAAACAGCAAGAAACTCTAACACTTTCTTTTGAACGATCTAAAGACCTAAATTAGAAATATTTACATTAATGGAAAACAGTTTTACTCTGAATATTTTCTGTTGATAAATGAAACTTAGCCATAAGAAATCTTCATGGAAGAAAAACATTTTGCATTTAGAAAGAGCGTTATGACGAGTCTGTTTTCTATAAATTCGATAACGATGCTACTTTAATATGAAATGCAGACCATTTTAAACTTGTGACCGTTACATCAATCACGTTTTGAAAGCTACGTTTTCGCAATCCAAGAGCAAATGCTAGCTATAGTTTCACTGAGGCATAAAAGAAACCCAAAGATGTCACTGAATATGGTAATTATATTGCATTTCCCTTTCTCAAATGTCATTAATTTACTGCCTTTCTATGAGGCATGGTCTTGTTGTTCGATGCAGCATAATATTGTGCTGAAATAACGAACAATAACAACCGTTAATATGGCAGTTTTAGGTTAGGTATAGTTATTACGCGTTATTAAATAAATAGCCGTTAAAACAATGATAGTGGAACTTTCCCCTTCAAAGTTTTGCAAAGTGAAAATATAATAGACCTGATGTAGTAGTTTGACTCAGATTACAGACGTAATGTTGGGGATAGATGTCAGCTTTCCAGCAGAACTGTGCATCATTTGAAGACTCAATGAAAAACCGAACGTTTACACACAACCGCCTCGAAATATATAAGCACCTCCACCTGCGATATAAATTCTCATTTATAGCAATAATTATTGTTCAGTTTAGTTCTGTTAGCAAATGTATAAGTTTGAAAATCGAAACTCTGGGGCTGTCTACTGGTGGAAAATGTGCCAGGAGCTACAACGTGACACAGGGTGGGACAAGGCTGGCTTTTTGAAATACAGGTACGATTCATTTTTGCTAGGTGAGTGAACTGGAGAAACGAGAAAAAATGTCTTGCTCGAGGGCACAGCACACCACTGGGTATCGAACTCACGGCCTCAGGATCACGAGCCGAATACCTCTAACCACTAAGCCACGCGTCTTCAGGTATCTTACGACTATAAAGTGTAAGACCAACGCAAAACTATGGAATAGTTCCTCAAAGTTCATTTTTCAAAAAACTTTAGGCACAAGGCCCGAAATTTCTGGGGAGGGGGCCAGTCGATTTTATCCTAGTATGCAACTGGTACTTAATTTATAGACCTCGAAAGGATAAAAGGCATAGTCGACCTCGGCGGAATTTGAGCTCAGAACAAAAAGACAGACGAAGTACCGCTAAATCTTTCACCCGGCGTGCTGACGTTTCTACTAGCGTCGCCGCCCTCTTGTATGCTACTCGAGTTGATGCTTTGTTTAATTTTTAGAAAACAAATTCTTCCTTATAGGAAAAATTTCAAATAAGAAAATGAGATTGATGAAATGTACGCACCCACTGTATATGAGTGGTTTACACACATTCTTGATAGTGATGAACTCAAGTCTATCGTAGAAGAGAGATACTAACTGACGGCAACGCGCAGTTGCATAGAACACGAATTACCAGGATTGCGAGGTTAAACATCGTAGCCACACAATCATATAAGCACACTTATTTAAAAAAAACAAAACAGATGTTTTAATTTTACTGATTTGATAATAAATAATGAGTCAATTATTTTTGTTTACGTTCTCAGTTACTGAACAGAAAAGATAAATTTGATTATTGTAATATACATGATATAACGAGTCGGTTTGTGGAATAAGATTGTAAATTTTTTAAAAAACATTTTCTACATGGCGACGCGTTATAGATTTAGAATAAAGAATTGCTGCAAAAATATATATTACTATTCATAACTATTTGCGAACATATCTTTCGACATCACACATAGGTGCAGGTGTGGCTGTGTGGTAAGAAGCTTGGTTCCCAACCACATGGTTCGTGGTGCAGTTCCACTGCATTGCACCTTGGGCAAGTATCTTCTGCTACCGCCTCAGGCTGGCCAAAGCCATGTGAGTGGACCTGGTAGACGGAAACTGAAAGAAGCCCGTCGTATATATATATATATATATATATATATATATATACACACACACACACAACAAGATTCTTTCAGTTTTATATATATATATATATATATATATATATATATATATATATATATGTCCGTATGTGTGTGTGTGTCTGTACTTGCCCCCCCCCTCCACATCATCACTTGACAACAGGGGTTGGTGTGTTTACGCCCCCATAAGTCAGCAGTTCGGCCAAAGGAACAGATAGAATACATACTAGGCCTAAAAAAAATCAAGTCTTGCAGTCGATTTGTTCGACTAAAAAAACCCCTTCAAGGTGCTGCTCCAGAATAGCTGCAATCAAATGACGGAAATAAGTAAAAGAATGACAAAATACTATCGCGTTCATGAGAGATCTTCCTTAGTAGTTAACTGTCTTACGTACTGAATAGAATTATATATATCGCAGAATGTATATCAGTCACAGTACGAAAGAAATACTAATGCGATGTTTGCGAGCTGTGGCGGCTTTGTCTGAGATATTCAACAATTGGAAAGTAGAAAGTTTTCTTTTACTTTTTCCTCTTTCAGAAGAATGAAACCCCTCAAATATCAGTTTCCTCCTCTCCCCTTCGTATTATCTACAATCTAATCCTAACTTGCATATTTCGTGGAGTTTTCTGTATACAATGCTGCTGTCACAGACAAACACTCTGTTGTAACATAAGACGTATAACTTGAATATATATATATATATATATATATATATATATATACATACAAACATACATACATATATATATATACATATATACATATATATATATATATATATATATATATATATATATATATATATATATATATATATATATATATATATATATATATATATATATATACGCGTAAATTTCGGACAATGAGAACGAGTGCTCAACTTCGCATTGGTGGATAACATTTCTTTATTTGTCTATTAAAGCAACCGTTGATTTCATGTTAAGAAAATATCTTAATATCTTAAAATTTCAAGCCGACCACAAGAAGTGATTGTGTGTTTCCGTCCCCATAACTTACCGGTTCGGCAAAAGAGGCTGATAAAATAAGTACTAGGCTTACAAAGAATAAGTCCTCGACTAATGGTGGTGCTCCAGCATGGTCGCAGTCAACTGCCTGAAACAAGTAAAAGAATATATATATATATATATATATATATATATATATATATATATATATATATATATATATATATATATATATATATACCAATTCTTTATTTCATTTCTTTATGAATTAATAACCAGCCTTTATTATTTCATAAATAAATTAAGCAAATTTTTCTAACTCTATTAATTCATACTTTGCGTATATAAAAGTATACTGATATATTTACTGCATATATATATATAAAAAAAACTCCTTAGAATATAATTTTATTAATATATAATTATAATGTTCTTTTACCTCAATACTCCTTTATTAATATCAGTATATACCTATTAATCAATATTCATAGATACCATACGATGAGTTAATTTTTTAAGTGTAGAGTATATATAAATATTAAACTATTTCGAAATAATTTGCTTTTCTTCTCCTCCCTCTATTGTGGTATAAGTTTGGTATATGCTCAAAAGTATCCATAAATTTCTATCTTCTTGTTAATATATTCTTATTGATAACCCAATGAATAACCATAAAATTTATATGCATACAATATAGCAACATTGTTTTAAAACTTTTAACTATAGTACTACATGATAATGACTTCCCTGTTTCATTATCAATGGTCTGCTAGAGGGCGACCCCTTAGTTGTCAGCCAACATCTTGTTTTAAGTTTTACCTTTACCAAATCTCATAAGTTTATGACTATACTAACCATGATTTCTGTCTGCTCTCTCACCCCTACCCCTAACAGATAATGCCCTCTATTCTCTTAAGCTTTAGATATACAAGGTTTGATATGATAGTCTATAAATCTAAATTAAAAGAAACAAATAAAATCAGTGACAGGCAGAGTCTTCTTTGACATTTTATTTATTAGCCTCCGTGGTGTGGCTAAAGCAAGATGTTCTCTGGCTGTCTCCCTAACCTCTCGGAGATTTTAGGTATTATTATACTAATGTGTCCATCTGTTCTAATTTAATTAAATTCTATGTCTTTGTGCAGCTGAAGATTGCTCTGCTTTTTAAATTGATGTAATGATTACATTGTTCAATTTAATGGAGTTGCATGAAACGAACGTACTGCATTACCTCTGGATATACTTGTCGCTTATTTTGATTTTAATCACCTTACTTTGAAATTGTGTGGATAATACCGTACTAAATTCTGGTGCCTAAACTTAAGTACCATAATCACCTGAATCTAAAGTTTTGCTGAACTCATCTACCATACCCTAAATATATATATATATATATATATATATATATATATATATATATATATATATATATATATATATATATATATATATATATATATATATACACTCTCTATACTATAATTGGTTCTACACTTTAAAATTTTTGCTCTGCATATATTGTAGAAATTCTCCGAGCATAATCTTCCTCCGATCTCGAAACTTCGCCAATGCGTATGCAATATAATGCTTGTATCAACGAGCAGCGAAAGATATCAATTATATATATTTCCTCAATGATGGTTTCAAGTTATATCATATCGTCTGAGAGCATGTTTTCAACCGCTAACTTATACTTTTTGATATATATTAGGAATAACATAAGTATATCTTTCCATTTCTTTCCATTACTTGCTTCTACTCAGTCCAATAAATTCAATTATTTATTTTTGAAACTTTATTCTCAATATTATTTGCCTTTTTCACTTTTTAAAGATATCGTCCATTTTCTTAATTGAAATCAAGTTCGACATCTTTCTTATCTACTAATGACTAATGATGTTTTTTTTTTTTTGCTTTTTGATATCAGTATATACGAATATTGTTTTAAATATATTGTATTTTGTATCTCTGTAGTTTGCAGAGAACGTTATTTTTATATCATTAAATGTATTTTGGCAATGTTTTTTTTTTTCGGAAGGACTTCTGAAAATGTTAAATGACAGGCAATTTTAGAAGTTGATGTCATCTGAGCATTAAGTTGAAATGGAGATATTTGAGATAAGCAGTCAGTGACAAAAATTTGATTATTCCTCAGATATTGATGTATTATAGATTATGGGAATTCATGGTAGATTAGCATCTAAACTTGTCAATCTATCATATACTCGTGTCAGCTTTAATTTCGTAGCGCAAAAACTGCAATCTGATTTAAAAGAGAGGATTTCACAAAAAGCAATCTAATATATAATCACTTCCAAAGAGATTTCTTTACAGCGTCTCTAATTATATGTTGGGATCTAATCAATAATATATATAAATATAGGTTCCTGGTTGTATCAAATAATAAAAATCGGAGACCATTATTTCAGTGAAGTAATTCACGAACATTTTTGAGACGTGTAGACATACAAACCGTTTGTACTACATAACTTTGAGTGAAAAATGTATAGGTAAAACAAATAGATATATAGAAACGCTTATAGAAACACACAGACGCACAAACGCTTACACACACACACACACACACACACACCGATATATTTAAGTATGAATGCAGATATTAAAATTTAGGCGCAAGGCCAGCAATTTTGAGGGAGGAGTCAAGTCGATTACATCGACTCCAGTATTCAACAGGTACTTATTTTATCTGCCACGAAACGATGAAAGACAAAACCGATCTAGGTGTAATTTGGACTCAGAACGTAATGATGGACGAAATGCTAGTGAGCATTTTCCCCGACGCGCTAACGATTCTGCTAGCTCGCCACCTTACTTGCACCAAATACTAATCAACAAGAGAAGATCAACACGTGTTTTCATTGACTAGAGATAGTAGCAATATCTTTCAATTGACACCCAACTCTCATTTAAAGAAAACAAAGTAAATTGAATAATGTAATTTGAAATGTATTGTGTCTGAAAAACGATGTGGTATTATGGCTAGAATAACTTTACAAAGAGAGGTGTTTGTTCAGGTCTGATACGGATTAATAAAAACAAGATGAGCACACAAGAATGTCATTAATTGGTCATTTCGATCTAGAATAGCAGCACAATTTGCAATAGATCACATCTGACCATCTAAAAAAAAAAAAAAAAACTGATTGAATAATATGATACTGAGATTCTTGAACATATTCTTTTACTTGTTTCAGTCATTTTCACTGCAGCCACGCTGGAGCACCGCGATAAATGTTTTTTGTCGTAGGAATCGAACCCAGGGCTTATTTTTCAGGTCTAGCACTTATTCTTTAGCCGAAACGCTAAGTTACGGGGACGTAAACACATCAAAGCCGGTTGTCAAGCAGTGATGGGGGAGAAACACAAACACAAAAAAACACACGCACATATGATATGTATATATGTATATATATATTGTTGGAATTTACAAAAAAAAATGCAAAAGACGAAGGTATGTGTGTAAACAAGACACAGGTGTATTAGTTTAACGCTCGGGAATGTGAGAAAGTCTTTTAGGTTTCGAGCTTACGCTCTTCAACAGAAAGGAACACACTCATATATATATATATATATATATGACGGGGTACTTTCAGTTTCTGTCTACCAAATCCACTCACAAGGCTTTGGTTGCCCCGAGGCTGTTATAATAGACACTGGCCCAAGGTGCCACGCAGTGGGAGTGAATCCAGGACCATGTGGTAAGCTTCTTACCACAGAGTTGCGCCAGCGCAAATACGAACAAGATCAGTTATCAACTGTCTGTTGACTTTAGCGAGCACTGACACTAATCAACTAAATTCTGCCAACGTGGAAGCCTCTATGTTGATCTTCGATCGACTCGAAAGCGTAATGAAACCACTCTGATATCACGCCTTAGTTTTTTTTTATTTAAATTTCAATGTTGAATTGCATTATATAATTCTAGATATGGCATGTCTTTTGAATTCATCGATGCCTTTTGATTCACTTGTTGCCCACGTATATTTTTTAGAATGATAATGCCAGTTAATCTTCAAGATGCCAGCTTGTAATTGATTAAACCTCACTGGATAAAACCTGATTTAGTAATCCTTGCAGGAATGTCAAGCATACATAGCTAGTAAGACATACCATGTACATCAGCCATCGATCATCAATATAGGATTGCATTTATACGTTAAAGGAATAACAATGAGATATTTTATATCCATGTCCTGAACAAACGAAGTCAACTAATGGAAGTATTTCAGACATTTCGAAAAACCTTCTTCGGTGAAGATTTTATATATGATATGTACACGTGAGTATAAATTATGTAAAAGGCGTTTGCCAGGCTGTGTGATGAAGAAACTTACACATTTATCGAGCTTTGCTGTAGTTCGGTCTGTAAAAAATAAGCTCCACAGATATGCAACAGCCATTTTGTACGTTGTTAATCGTACGGTTGTACTCTTATTTAAATTTATGCAAGCATATACAGGTTCCGTTGTTTAGTTAATTGATACTATACTAACTGCCAATGAATATACCAATATGTGAATGAATAAAATGAACGTTCGTTATTCATAGTAATTTTTCGAAAATAGAAATAAATAAAAAGGTTTTGTGCGTGTGTATGAGAGCGTGTATGTGCGTGTGGAATGGGGCTGGTGACATTGACATGTGCGTGTGTGCATGTGTGCATGTGTAGGTGTGTGGATGATGGTCTAGGTGCTAGGAAGTGGTCGGTACTAGTGTGTGCGCTGGTGTGGGTGCTGGGAAGTGGTCAATGCTAGTTTGGTGTGTGCGGGGTGGTGTGATAACTTGTGGTTTCGGTCTACGGCTGGTAAGTATCACAAGGGATATTCTGGTTGTGTACTCAGAGAAAACCAACCCCATCAGTATATAGCGGCTAAGGGCTGGCCCAAAGCAAGCGTTACGTTGAATTGTACTTTGATCTATTAATCAAAGCATTTCATTTCACGCTGCTCCAGTCGAGGAAGCCGTAAATAAATAACTTTCTGAGACTGAAGACGGTTAGTATCAAGAGTTTGATAAACAAAATCGTAATAAAATGACATTTCAATGCAGATCATACTCTCATTATATTCGCTATATCTGCTATGTTTTGTACATGACTAACCTAGCATTAATATAATTTGTGTTACCTCCCAACGTGACAGCCATTATGGAATGCTAACTTACGAAATACTTCTGAAGTGTAAGACAATGTTACAATTGATTTTCATAATTAGTTTCAATACGGTTTACTGTCCAAACGTTGCATCATATTTCAACAAATTAATACAGGATTTATTTTAAACGGCTTAAGCTCTAAATAGTTGAGGAAAATTGAAACTTATGCCAATCATATTCCATTTGATAATGTGTGTGTGTCGATATATATATTTATTTATTTATTTATTTATTTATATTACTTTCTTTCTTTATATATGTGTGTGTGAGCGTGCGTGTGAAGATTGCCTATTAATAATTGTTATCATTTAATTTCAATCCATCAATGTTAGATTTATCTTCATCCGTTTCAGCTGCAAATATTTAAGGGTATATTGGATCTGTTATTAAAACCATTTGACACATACATACACTCATACATACGTATATGCATACATACATGCCTACATACATACATACATACATACATACATACATACATATATATATATATATATATATATATATATATATATATATATATGTATATATATATATATATATATATATATATATATATATATATATATGTATAATGCATATATTTTATATATGCCTATACATAAAATACATATGGATGTATATATATACATATATATATTCATATCTATCTATCTATCTATCTATCTATCTATCTATCTATCTATCTATATATATATATATATATATATATATATATATATATACATGCATACATACATATATATATATATATATATATACATCTATATACATTTACATATACACATAGACACAGAAATAGACACACACATATATATGTATATATATATATATATATATATATATATATATATATATATATATATATATATATATACGCACACACATATACGTACATGAATATATACATAAATCTCACTCACACATATATAGAAAGACACATACATTCACATGCATGCACAACGGATGTATTAGCATGTGTGTATGAATAAGTTTGTGTATGTGTGTATTATTCGTAAATGTATGCTGTTGTGAATTGTGTTCAGTGCATGTTAACATCAATTTTGCATATTCCAATTTATCTGCATTCTACAGTTTGTAACAATAATACTTGCAGCTACTTCCAATAACAACGAATTGCATCGGAAATGAACGTTTATAATCTGAATTATTTACTGAGCAGATAATCAGAATGTTTATATAAACAACGAGAATATCATATATCTTAGTTTAATACGATGTAAAATACCATCTAGACTTGTCTTCTATTATATAATCAAGAGAAAAATAATTTGCTTATCAGCATATTGTGTTTTAGTAATTTAATTAATTCTCAAAATCTCTGAAGGACAATCTGATATTAATATGAAGATTGAAAAGCAAAAAGAAAGAATTTTATAGAATTTATTCTCGTATTTCTGATCTTGCTGTTACACATTATCTGAACGCACTACTGTAAAATTATAGAAATACACGCTGTGATAAACATGCATATACACATCTATACATACATAAACACGCACACACACACACACACACACACACTCACATATATATATATATGTATATATATATATGTATGTATGTATGTATGTATGTATGTATGTATGTATATATATATGTATGTATATATATATATATATATATATATATATATATATATATATATATATATATATATATATATAAATATAGTTGAAATTTACAGAAAAACAGAAGACGAAGACAGGTGTATAAACCACAAGCTGGTGGTGTATTAGTTTGATGCTCAGGAAGGTGAGAAGGTCTTTTTATGTTTCGAGCTTACGCTCTTCAACAGAAAGGAACACGAGGAAATCAAGAGAGAATAAAGAAAAAGAACAGAGAGAGAATGAAAAACGTTTCGAGTTACTGGTGAATCATGGCGTGTGGTTGGACAGAGGTAGTTAGACAGGAGAACGAGGAGGAACCTAGAAAAAACCCCCGCGAAATCGAGGTCGAAGCGCATAATTTTCAGATCCTTAGCTAAGGGAGGCAACTCTGCTTAAACAATCTTAAAATGTATGGAATTTTACCTGGGAATGAAACTTCAAAGATATATTTGTATATATATATATATATATATATATATATATATATATATATATATATATATATATATTACGGAGATGCACACACACACACACACACACACACACACACACACACACACACACACACACACACACACACATATATATATATATATGTACGTAACATTGCTTCAGTTTGTATATATTGCCCACATCTGCTTTGCCTGAACTATATATACTTTGCTTAGAATAACTTCTAAGAATGAAACATATCAACCGCTTTCTTCAACTGACATTGCAGAAAAGAACCACTTCAATATATAAAGTCTAAATTGCCTAAAAATCAGATCAGCTGTTCTAACATGTGTTTTCTCCATGCTTTTCGTTCTTGTATTTGATTTCTTGTTCAGTCTTTTAGATTTGATACTTTCACCGGTTATTTTTCTCTATCGACTGCTTGATGATTTTCCGCTGATAAAAATGTAACAAAATTATTTATTACATAACTGAAATCTTACTGTATTTGTATTCACTATTCAAAAACGATCTCATGGCGCATTTCTTTAAACCATATGCTTAAGTATTGTTGAAATTGTTGTTTTTGTCATTTTGAATCATCAACGAATATGCGACATCCATTTCTATTAAGAGTGAGCTGCTCGTATGATTTGCTAAATGTAATATTATATATTGCTACAATGAATCACTTGTCACAAACAGTGGAGAAGAGCTCAATGGGGATAAGGTCAAAGAAAAATTTACACCGATAGCTGAAAACGAATGCTGTATGCAGCTAAACATAGTAGAAGGAAACCCAGTTTGAAATCGGTCAGCAGAGGTAAGTCCTTGCGGGGTCTTCGTGGCTGAT
The DNA here is from genome assembly GCF_046866305.1 of Octopus bimaculoides. Taxonomy (NCBI): domain Eukaryota; kingdom Metazoa; phylum Mollusca; class Cephalopoda; order Octopoda; family Octopodidae; genus Octopus; species Octopus bimaculoides. Next base: position 30,249,145 of record NC_142950.1, on the reverse strand, counting down.
CGATACTTACCACAGTTGAGTGTGACGGAACCCGAAATCATATGGTTGAGAAGCAGACTTCTTACGACTGCGCCTATACACACACACACGGATATGTATATATATATATATATATATATATATATATATATATATATATATATATATATATATATATATATATATATATATGTATATATGTATATATGTGTGTGTTTGCGTATTTTTATACATGTATATATACATACATATATGTATATATATATATATATATATATATATATATATATATATATATATATATATATATATATACACATATATATATATAGACATACATACATACATACATACATACATATATATATATATATATATATATATATATATATATATATATATATATATATATATACATATATGTATGTATGTATATATACATGTATAGGTATACGCAAACACACACATATATACATATATACATATATATATATATATATATATATATATATATACATACATACATACATGCGCACACACATATATGAACAGAGAGAGATAGATAGATAGATAGATAGATAGATAGACAGATAGATAGATAGATAGATAGATAGATAGATAGAGAGAGAGAGAGAAAGGGAGAGAGAGTGAGTGAGAGAATGCCTGACGATCTGAAAGTGGTGAATGTTTAAATAGTGATTGATTTACAAAATACCTGCACAACACCGTTTAGGATAATTTCCTACTTTGCAATTTTCTAGTAGAATCCCTGATAGCTTACCAATACCTGCTGAGAGTTCAGTTTTAATTTAGAATTTTTGTCACACACCAGGTTTCTTTTAATGGATATATAATTGTCTTAATAGAAAGAAGAAATGCTTTTATATCTATATGATTGCTTGTAAATATTCCATATCGATACGGTAGATTTTAAACGAAAAACTGAAGTTATATAATGAAATTTGTTTACTTAAAAAAAGAGAAATATCGTAAAAGGACACTTTAGTTTCCTGCAGAACGGAGACCCTCAGGCCTTCAGTCTCATAATATTAGAAATAAATACTTTAGGACACTTTAAATAGAATTTCCATATCGGTTTTCATATTCTAGAAAAACATCTATATGAAACATTTTAAAACCTGGTGCATATATTATATCAGGAATAAAACTTTGAATTCTACACATTTCACTAGCGATACATAACTTTAAATTGATGTTTCGCTCAGGTGTATAAATGTACAAACATACTTCTGTTACTTACGTAGTTACAAATTGTATCATTCTTTCTCTGTCTGTGTCTTAGTACCTATCTCTTTTCTCTGCATATACGTACATATATACATACATACATATTGGATAGAAATTTTGGCACAAGACCAGCAATTTCGGAGGAGAGAATAAAACGATTACAGCGACTCCAGTACTTAACTGGCACTTATTTGTTTACAAGCGAAGCTCGTTGCAATGCTTTCTTCTCCGCTGTAACTCTGTCATCCCCTTATCACTCTCGGCGCACTGAACGGAAACTATTATTTACTAACTGCGTGTAAAAATAAACACAATTTATTAATATAAAATTATTCTATTCTATTGTATCTCTGACCAAAAACTATCTCTTATGCATGTAACTAATTATTTTCCACCGTGTATCTTTCGCTAATCTTTCAATGCTGCTCTGTAACTCTATCACAGCCTTCTTCAGCTTTACAAAATTCATAGCTATTGCTTCCATGTACCAAAACAACATTTGGTCTTTCTTAATTCCTTATCAGATAACACATCTTCTTCCAATGCGCTCATTCTGTTATGGACTACATATTTAATTCCAATATCTATCCCTTTTGGTGCCGTAATTTTCTGTTCAGACATGTTTTCTAGTACATCTGACGAACATTCATGATAACTTTATATTAAATGTTCATCTTCCTTGTATTACCTATCATCAATCATTAATTTTCCAATCAGAGTATATCCCATAAAACTTAAGGATTCCATTCAGCAACACTGGCTGTCATTTCCCAAGCGGGAACATTTGCGTTCTATAAGCTTCTCCATCATGAAACCTAAAGCCTAAAAACTCTGACATTAATTTGACATTTATATTATAAATTCTGTCACGAATTGTTTTCTGCAGAATTCGCTGTCAACTAACCTCTGAAGTTGTTACTGATGTCGGATATATATATACATATGCATACATCCAGAACCACGTTAGTAGCATAGGAGGGAAATTTAAGGTTTTCTGCGAATGGATTTTGATACAACGTTTCCCAGCTGGTATGCACACGATGGCAACGCCATTGTTCTGTTTTCATTCGTCTGTGTTTCGCTCTTTCTTTTTTATTTCAGATTTTTCAATTCATGGGTGAACCACGTTAATAGCTTTTGAATGAAAATAGCCCACCCAAACAATTTTTGCAGAAAATGAAGGGTAATGATAAGCATATATTAAGCATACATTTAGTATATATTCAACAGAAAACCAAAATAATGTTATAACATTTATTTGCATAATGAGTTATTCAGCCACATGAGCACCATTTCGACGGTATACTTTAAAAATCATATTAGCCATGGAATCTGTCAATTTCTTAATAGTAGCAGGTTGGACTGCTTCTGCTGCAGCTTTGACGGTTGCCCATAAGACACCATTCTATATTTTCTGTTTTATTTACCATAAAATCACATATGAAAACTATTTGTTTTTTCCTGGTTATTCTTTTAAATATATATATATTATGTAAATATATGTATTTAGAGGTAGCGTAATCTCATAATTGAATATTCGAAGGCCATAACCTTGATTGGGAATTATAAGAATTAATTATAAGAATGAAACCTTCTTTAAATTCTTTCAACGAAGGGAGAAATATAAAGTAGTCTCCTTACGGACAATTTCGCAATTACCTTCTCAGAGGAGACATAAAATTTTCCTTCTTCAACCAATACGATCGCATATCATGTGGCTAAATAATTCAACGAAGATATAAGGTATTACTTAATGGCTAACCTAAATTAATTTGCTAATTTTATGCTTTATACGCCACGGAATTAATTAAACACAGTATGACGCATAAATTAGACTTGAAGGCTAAACAGCAACAACAACAGCAACAACAGTAACACTAAATAGATGAAACTTTAGGGGACAGTGGATTATATTTGTGAATAAATGAATCTTCCTAAATTAAACATAATACAGGATACAAATTCAATCAAAAGGACATAAATCAATGTAGTAATTAGAAAGCTTAAACTTTTATTAATCTAGAGCAGTAGTTCCCAAACTAGGTTTTGCGGACACCTAGTGGTCAAAATTTCATATATATATAAATACGTTATATATATATATATATATATATATATATATATATATATATATATATATATATATATATATATATATATATGGTGGTGAACCCTGCTGTACCCTTCCATCACAACTTTCTCTCACTCTTTCTTCCTGTTTCTGTTGTGCCTGTAATTCCAAAGGGCCAGCCTTGTCACACTCTGTGTCACGCTGAATATCCCCGAGAACTACGTTAAGGGTACACGTGTCTGTGGAGTGCTCAGCCACTTGCACGTTAATTTCACGAGCAGGCTGTTCCGTTGATTGGATCAACTGGAACCCTCGACGTCGTAAGCGACGGAGTGCCAACAACAACAACAACAATATATATATGTATGTATATATATATATATATATATATATATATATATATATATATATATATGATGCACGTGTCGTCAGTAATTATTCAGAGTGCACAGTTGGCGCACTTTATGTAGTAAAACACACAAAAAATAAGCGACACACATGAGTTGAACGCAGATTTACTTCTGCCTTTATAGCACGTAAAGAAAACGGTGTTGTAGGAATGGAGGCAGGACGTGTACTACAGGAGCACTATGCGTAGCTTAAATACTGAGATTGAAAAGCAGGGGCGAGTTATGCCTACCTAATCTACAAAAGGATATAAAATATTTTGCACTTTATGCACATTAATCAAGTTAACCTTTATTATTTCAAGGTAAGCAATTTCTCTCTCTGCAAAACTCCACTCTCATATCGTTATCAAAAAAGGTGACAGTATAATGGTTGTTGCCGTATCTTCTGCGTTGTGCATTCGAACTCAGAACCCAGTAACCGTGACATGATGTCTGAACCAATTAAGCCAACGACTATAGTTAACTTAACGGAATCTCTTTTATCTTCATTCACATTCATGAACACACATCTCTCCAATAACGTGAGTTAGCTTATATGATATACAGTCATTATCTCTTTCTGAATGTTTTCTTTTATTGTATTTCTCATTCCGTATGCAATATTGACAACTCCAATCTTATTTTCAGCTGTGTTCCCTCCTTTAATCGCGAATTTTATGTGCCATTAATAAGCAGTCGTATTATTTTCCTTCATGTTTAAACGTAATATTCCTTTTTGATATATCATTCTTGTACATGTACTTGTGAGTTTACAGCATTTCTAATTCTTTTACCCTTTTCATTGACTTGAATAGGTTTCGTTTATTTCAAGGTGACCTTCGCATACTTTAAACAAATCTAATTTTATAGTTGATAAAGTAACTACCAGTTATGTTTTTGAATGGATCAAATCGATGATAGCATTGCGGCAAAATATGATACATTATCAAGTGTTTGTTAGGATCCTTTCAGTGGTCATAGTTTAATATATATTTTTATTCAGTACAAGACCAATGACACGTCAGTGTAGCTTTAGAACATACCATGATTTGTTTTGCCTTTGAATGACCTATTGCATACACAGGAGACAGTGCAATACGTTTGCAGTACCCAATGCCAAACGCATGAGATTTTAATCTCTGTAATATATGTACAACGACATATAATTTCTTTCTCGTGTATGTTTTGTGTAATTCCAGTGTTCATTTATTATCTTTTGCTATTATTTCCAAGGCAACGCCATTAAGAACAATGTTTCCGTTTTTAATCCTGGTATCCTTGTTATATTTATTTTCAGTTCTTTATATTTGGAAAAAATCCTCATTTGTGTTAGGCAAATATTGTTGCTCATGCAGATGGATTTACTCATTAGCAAGTATTTATTTTCCTTGCATTTTATGATAATTATAACTCGTCGGTTTGCTCTAATTTTTTCCTGTATGAACTGGCATATCACGGATATATTGTCATTTTGTCATTCTTCGAGATGTCGGGGTATATTTCTACAGAATGTATGTATATGTATATATATGTATATATATATATATATATATATATATATATATATATATATATATATATATATATATATATATATACATATATATATATATATATATATATATATATATATATATATATATATATACACATACGTTCACAAATACATATACATACAAACATATACGTACATACATATATACATACATACTTTCCAAACACTCCAGAAGTTTATCATTTAAGTATATAAGAGCATGTCTTAATATGCAACTATATCCTTGGGAAGATATACATAAAACAAAACATTCAAATCGGCACGTATACATAAACACACACATACATTAATACATACGTACATACATACATTTCTCAGTTTTCATTTACTTTTTGTTCGCTCTCGTGAGATATTTGACATAAAGGAGATTGACTTGTCAATGCATTAATATGACAACTTGTAATAAGATATTCAGCTTGTTATTTTAAACATTTTAAATAGTACTAATTTTTGTGTCCTCATATTCATCAGAGCTATGTCTTACATCAGTCTCAATTCTATATTTCTTAGTTTTATTTATTGACAAGAAAGATCAACATAACGCTTTGCTCATCTTTTACAGTAATTCCTATTTATTCCCCTTACTGTTCGTTAGATATCTTATTGTAATTATCGTCAATGTTTCTAGCAGCAGACGACCCCTACGTTCAATACAGGTAAACTTAATACTTACGTTTCAGATTTTGACTTGTATATTCTAGAGGTATTTATCAATAATCTTTTGTCTGGTCTGGCTAACTCATTTAGTTTCCATTTGAGAATATTTTAACTAAATATATTATCACTGCTAAAGCTTTAGTGTTGTGACTTATTATTATGTTTAGCTTTTGTTTTAATTGTTTGTTTAGTCTGTCTCTAATATTTCTTCCTAAACTTTTCTTATCATCCGTTGTCATTCGGAAGTTTCGATATATTGACAGTGTATAAATTTACTCATATATGAATACTTGCGGAAATACTGTATCTTTGAACGTAGGAGACAATATGGCGTTCTATTAATTACAATACTGTTTGTAAAGTCTGCAGTTGATATGAAGGTCTTGTTTAGTTACTTTAGTTTGGTCAGACATTGTTCTTGTACAGCTGATATTACATATTCTAGCTATATTTTGTCTCTATATGAAAGTATATCTTTCATATTAACACCCTTTGACTCTCTCCTGTTATATACGTTACTAACTACGAAATGAAATTATTAGTTTATATTTAGCTCCAGTTGTCTGACGTTTGTCTTTGTTGCTACCACTCTCCCCCACATAACATACTTTCTCAAACTTGTCTCTGTCTCTATGAATATACAAGGGAGTGCTGAAAAGTTCCAGGCCTTGTGTAAAAGAAAAAAAACATCTTTGAATGACGGTCTGACCGTCTGCTAAGCAAATGAGAACCAATAATTGAAGTAGATGGAGATTATGCTCCGGAATAATCATTTAAATATGTTTTTGTTACATGTTATTGTTTTTGCTGAATGAAATTTGTTGAAAACAAGCCGCAATAATTATGCACCAACCCAATAATTTTGGAGACGTGAGCGATGAGCTTGGCGAGCATTTGCATCAAGCAATCAAGATAATGAAGGAGAAACATCAAGGCTGATGGAACACACACATGTTGGTAGACTACCGTTGGAGCAGTCAAAGAGGCTGTGGAGACATGAAACACTCCAGATACTCTCGCAAGAGTCGTTAATGCGATGGGCAAAATTCTTAGCGGTAGTTCATCCGTCATTACGTTCTGAATTCAAATTCCTCCTAGGTCGACACTGACTTTCAACTTTTCCGGGTTGATAAAATAGGTACCAGTTGAGCACTGGGGTCGATGTGATCGATTTTTTACCTCCCTTTAAATTACTGGCCTTGTACCAAAATTCGGAACTAATATTATTGCTGTAGTTCTATCACTAGTATTTCTCCTTATTATTCTTGCTGTTGGGGGACATTATTTTCAGAAATTGCAATTAGATCTACTGAATACGTCTATTTCGTTTTAATTTATGCCAGCGGCAAAATGGATTTGTAAACAGCTTAGAAATTACCTTACTTTATATAAACTCATCATTACAGTTCTTTTAAATATCTAGGTCATATTAACACGGTTTCTTTTAGATTAGGAAGAGAAACTTTAAGTTATTATCGTACAACAATTTTGAAACCATAAAAATGCATTTTCAAAATTAAAGAAGGTTTGCTATTTATATTTTCTTCATATTTATGTCATGATTATATCCTTATCAAGTTAATCATCGTTCTAAAAATAAACATTTATCGGAGAATAGACCAAGCGTGTTCTAACTCAATAAACGTATCTGGGAGAATTTATGATGGCCCCTTCTCAGTTGTCTTCTCACAACTTCTGTTCAACTATATGGATGAGATGTACATAGATATCCCACCACATCACGAGTGATGTGATGCGTCTTATTTTGTGAGTGGGGTGACAAGCCCTATTTTGTATTTTCCTAGCAATTTGTTTTGTTGAAAAACTCCTTGTCGGTCAGTGTATAGAACAATAACACGCTGACTCGTAATTATTATATATTGACACTAACACTTTATTTGTTGTGTATTTCAAGATCATTCATTGTTAGAACATCAGCAAAATACTGTATTGACCGTAGTGGCTGAAGTCGTAGAAACAATTACCGATAATTTTATACACTGATTTTATACAGTTTAGCATAGAATAATGCTGACCTGTATTTAAACTTCTTGGAAGATTGAATGAAGAAAAATCTATCTACAGTAATTAACTGAATATAGTCAACAAAATAGCACACTCTAATTTCTGTTATGAAACGAAGGCTTTTGGTTTTCAACACATCTCTGCAGAAATTCAAGGAATACTATACATTAGGTGAAACTCAAATCTACACTCTGTAAGACAATGCGCTTAAGTCGTATTTAATATACATTATATCATGTACTTATGATTGATAAATGTTGATATGTTTTTTGGTAATTTAGAAGATACACATCGGGCGGTGAGCTGGCAAAATCGTTGGAACGCTGGGCAAAATGTTTAGCGGCATTTCGTGTTCCTTTTTACTTTTTGTGTCCAAATACCACCGAGGTTGCCTTTGCCTTTATCTTTTCGGAGTCGATAAAATAAGAACTAGTCGAGCACTGGGGTCGATGTAATCAACTTACTCAATCTCCGAAATTGCTGGCTTTGTTCCAAAATATGAAACCATATTTTGAGGATAATCAAGATTATAATTAGTTACATTACTTATTTATTTCAGAAAAGAGACTTGTTTGGATTATGTACACAAATTGCTTGTTTGATTTTCACGTAATCGCTTCATTTCATCTGATCAAGAGTAAACTCATTCAAAAAATAAGAGAATGATTGACCACTTTTTAAGTGAAATCTTCAGTCAAATTTATTCCCCAACTACTTCGTGCACGAAATTACAATTTAGCACTTTTATTAGAAAGAAACCATCATTATTAGCATAGAAATTACTTGTGCTTCAACCACCAACTCTCATTTGTTTGCATCACAGTCTAAACAAAGTAATATTTCATTTATTAGAGCAATTTAGTAAATTCCACTTTAATCTTGGCAGTGGAATTGTCGATGGAATTACATTTCTAAATGACCGTAAAGAGTAGTGTTGGAAGCGTGTGTTGTTTGCTTTTATTCCCACCGCAAGTGACAATTGGTATTTAATGAGTAGCTATGTAATATCAGGAATATATTCGTCGTCTTAATTCCATTATCATCCATCAACCCATTTAAAAGAAATACATTAATGTGTGCTTCAAGATATTAAACTCATGATCAAGTCATTTACATTAGTATGCTAAGAATAAATTTCAAAATAATAATCTGATCGAGATGAGGCATTTAACAACTATCGACTCTCTTGCTTACTTTCTCTAATACATACTTTGCGTTGGAGTGAACGAGCTCGAGCATAACACGTGCTGGGAAGAATCTTAAAGTATCGGGAAAATGCTTTGTAGTACTTTTTCCAATACTTTACATTTTTCTCATTTTGATTTCAAATCCCACCAATGTGAGATTTTGTCATTTATTCTTTCGTTATCAGTAACATGAAATATCAATCAATTATTGCGGCTTTTATTTCAATAAAATTTCATTCAACAAAAACAATAACAATATTAAAAAGAAAAAAACACCTTTAGATGATTTTTCCGAGGGATATTCACTATCTACTTCGATTTCTGCTTGGCATTTTGTTTAAAATTTTTACTGAATAAAATTTATAGTAAAAAAGCCACAATAATTATGCACGAACCTAATAATAATAATAATAATAATAATAATAATAATAATAATGATAATAATAATAATAATAATAATAATAATAATAATGATAATAATGATAATAATAATAATAATAATGATAATAATAATAATAATAATAATAATAATAATAATAATAATAATGATAATAATGATAATAATAATAATAATAATGATAATAATAATAATAATAATAATAATAATAATAATAATAATAATAATGATAATAATAATAATAATAATAATAATGATGATGATGATGATAATAATAATAATAATAATAATAATAATAATGATAATAATAATAATAATAATAATAATAATAATAATAATAATAATAATGATAATAATGATAATAATAATAATAATAATGATAATAATAATAATAATAATAATAATAATAATAATAATAATAATAATAATAATGATAATAATAATAATAATATAAATATTGATCCTGATGATGATGAGGATAATGATAATAAAAAAAATCAAAGGTTTTGTTTTTGCGATATACGTTATAAGTTATCGTTAGTATTAAAATAACTGACATTTTCGTAATAAATAATTGGAAAAATTAAAGTAAAGTTCAATTACATAACATTTGAGAGAATGACATTTACTTGTAAACAAAGTTATAACTTGGCATTACCGTTTTAGCATAATCTTTACCATTAATACAATGACGGGTAGAGGTAATCAATCTCCAGTTAACAAGTTCACTAATAGATCTTTCCTCACGTAATTTTTTAATATATAACTCATCTGGGTGTTATATATACTTACAGCCACACCTTGTGGCATATATTGAAATACTCTTGATGGAGTGGAAATCTTGTTTGCGGATATATTTATGTTACCTGGGTGTTAATTATTTTGTTTAAATCTTTCTAGTAACTTAGAGAAGAAGAGCAGCAGCTTCGATTCTTGTCCAGTCCCTATGATTTTTAGGATGAAGTGTGGATGTTACTCATTCACCAGAAACTTGCCAATTGAGCGAACATCGCTAAATACTCTTGCAGACGATGTGGGAATATGGAAGCAGATAAGGGATTAAATCTGTCGCCAAGAAAGGACATTTCTTTCGGTGGCTCTCCACACAGCTTGCGTCCACTAAACCTTCACTGACAAGCGTTGAGTTGTCTAAAGCGTCCACAGAAACCACCTACTTAAGCCTACAGACTACGTAGTTGATAAATATTTAATTACATATCCACGCAAGAAAGTTTCTGCAATAGATGTCATGTCTATGCTACCATATTTAAAGTGTCCGTTGCAAGTCAATGATTCTATATTAAACTATTGTGCTGTATTTCTAGATATATTTAATTCCAGATGTTCCTAGACGTCATTTCCTATTACATACGCTCTACACACCATTATATCTCCAGTTCCTAATTTCCTTCGCAAATAATCTTTTCATCCTTCCTCATATCCTGAGACACAAATCTATCTTTACGCGTGAATTATTTTGAACAATATAGTGTGTCAGATATTTAGGAAATTACAGCCGATATTCTTTTTGTAGACGCGATAATTACGAATGAGATTTGTCTGTTGATTACTTTATTGATCTGATGGAATAGGCACTATAACCAGGAATAATCTGGAGAGATTCAGTTCAAAAGAAGGTATATCATTTCTTGCAAGTTGGTCGGTAATCCTAATAGAAATAACAGCCAAAGCATCACACCATGCTAAAAACGGAAGAAGAAAGACAATATTGTTTTAGATAAAAAAAATTAAAAAATAGAAAGCATCTTCACGACTAGAAAGTCATTAATTATCTGTATACTTATGCGGCCAAATGACAAGCGCAATGGCCACAACTAAACGTTCACAGAGACAACTTACAGTAATTCACACAGTTTTCGCAGAGTAACACAGCAGTTTTCACAATAATTCACAATAATTCACGGAGCCGTTATAACGGTAAGTAGTTCGCCCGGAGTGCTAATGTTCTTGCCAGCTCGCCGCCTTTTGAAATTTACTATTATTCTCGTGAAGGTTTTATGATTCTAGTTAATTTTAAAGTGCATACAATTTTCGTTTTGTTTCTAAATTCTAATTATTTCGAAACCCGTTGCTTTCCTGGTGGCTTAGAGGAGAAAGTTTGAATTGAAATTTTTTGGCCATTCAATATGCTTCATTTTTGATAACATGTATTCTGTTTTAATGCAAAGAGTCTTTGAAAGAATGAGAAACTTTTAACAGAATGATTTTCATTTTCAGAAAAGTACATGTTATGTCACATGCTTTCTAATTGGTAAATTATTGAAATTTAGATTTTCCCAGCGGTGGCTTAATAATCGCTATAATTATTTAACTAAAAGCTTTCATTTTTGAAATTTTTTGTTTCATACTCTGCAATCTCAGTATATTCGATGGGGCTGTCAGATAAATATTTCGCTGTTTACCTTGTATATTATTCCTTTCAAATTTTATTTTAATTAAGTCAAAATATATTTTTATGGTAGTTATGTTTTATTTTTATTTTCTCACTCTCCCTAGAATTTTGGTTCCCACTAATTTGAATACATTTTACCTTTCTTCAGACATATGACAATGAAATGCCAAAGAGAAAATTCTACATCATTTAATTAGATGATATTTTCATAAACTACGTTGCTAGCCAAAATTGTGTTAAAAAGATTGTGTCAAAACTACATGGTTTCAAGTTCATCCCCGGTGCGTTGCAACTGGGGCAAGTGTCAGCTTATATAGCATCGGGCTGACCAAAACCTTGTAAGTGGATTTGGTAGACGGAAACCGAAAGAAGCCCGTTGTATACTTCTATGCATGTGTGTCTCTGTTTGTTTCCCATCACTGCTCGACAAATGGTGTTACTGTGCTTACGTTCCCGTAACTTAGCCTTTCAATAAAATTAAGCGATAGAATAAGTACTAGGCTTAATAACAATAAGTCCTGGAGTCCATTTGTTCGACTAAAACTCTTCAAAGCAGTGCACAAGTATGGCCGTAGTCAAATGAGAGAAACAAAATTCAAACCGATTCAAACAAGCATAATCTAACTATTTGGTCCAGTAATATTATTACGTGTGTTGACTCGACAACTCTCCCGATAACAACATGTACTTATCCGTGTGTGAAGACTGGAGGAGGCAGATAACATTCAAATTTTGAATTTTCTCAACCATCTGTCATGTTATGATATCGCTCTACGTCCCATACATATTATCGTTTCTCATTTCCTCTCTTCCATCCTTGAACCTCTTGTGTTAGAGAACATGTGAATACATAAATGGAGCGTTTCATAAGTTTCTGTAGAGTTTTTTTCTCTCAGCTTACCACAAAGCTTTATTGAATGGCGAGCTTCCAAACGTTCCAGCTGTAATCTGCAAACTAGTTAGCTGTGAAGAGTTATGTTTAGTAGAGGGTGTTCAAAGTGCTCTTACAAGCATTCCTTCAATCTGGAATAACAAAAGTTGACAGGTCAGCTTATTAGATGTCTAGTAATGACATGAAAATTACAGTGATTCAGGAGAGTTATAACTGCTTCTACTGAAAGGACCCAATACCTTTGGAATACATCTCGTATATGTTGCGTAGCAATTTAAACCCCAACGCATTCTCTTTAGAAGTTTGCTCTCATCCTCGTGTATTTATGTTTCGTTCCTTGTCTCTTTGTGTTGCTGAAAACTTGCCGCTTCACTGCGAGCTATTTTGCTTTACTCGTATTTGGTCATTTGTTGAATAAAATATGCTCGAACAAAGAGTATTTTCAATTAAAGTGAGTAGAAAATGTTATGAATCCAAGTAGATTCTTGACTTTGCATGAAATGATTGCACGTAAAATTATTCCTTCTTATGTTCATTTCATAAAGTTTATATTAGTATTTAAAAAAAAGTATATTTTTCTATAAGCATTCAAGATTACAAAATGAATACATATGATTTTCTTATATGAGGAGACTACTAGAATTTGAATTATTTTCAATGTAGTGAATAAATATTGACATAATAGAAAAAGATCTTGGTTTCGTATAAATATATGACAACAATTATCTTTCCTGATATTAGATTTCATTATTTTTATGTCTCTGAATAAAATGTGCTGCTACAAAGTGCATAAGCAATATGGAGGAATAGATAATAGATATATTATGATATGAATGTACATATAGCTTGCATATGGTCGTACAATATCTTGAAACGTATACTGTTTTAAAATTTATATATCATAAACAATAAATTATATTAAAAATTAAAATATCTAGACACATTTAATTTAACAAACTGAATATTGATCGTTTCGTTATAAAATTAATCGAAAATTCTGAAATATTGTGGACTATAATGAATGAATTATATTTCATAAATAATCGTTTTCATCGCGCAGGAAGAAAACAAAATTCCCTCTTATTCCATTAAACTTATATGAATACACATTTTTAATGTACAACGTTTTATATAGTTGCACTTCATAGAGTCAGAGTTCTCTTTTCATCATTCATCATTGGGATTTATCATTTCTTCTGACAGTAACTTGCTTCAATTTCTAGCCGATCGGGTAACTGCATAAACGAGTACACATTCATGATTATGCACTCATATGTTAGTAATATTTCTGGGAAGCAAAAGGAATTTTTCAGAGTTGTTTTGTCCACAATATTAACGTAATGTTTCAAGATAAACAAACAGGTAAAGTATATGTTGTAGTAGACAATTTTTATCCACAATAATATATATTTTTATGACTATTAGTTTAGAAAATCCTCAGTTACTTTATATCGATATATACTTATGTGGTAAATGTGATGTCGCGTAGCATAGTGGTTAATAGTGTAGTATTCAAGATTTCATTGAGAAAAAAACCCTTCACCTCGATTTTCTCTGCGATCACTTGGACATACAACTAGTGGTTTACCGTGCACCTAGTCAGGCAACGTCTATTTCATGGAGAGAGGGAACTAATACAGAGAACCAACATTTAAGCACAAAAAAAAAACCTGTGCATAATATTCAGCTAGGAGTTACAGAACCATCTTTGTTCAACTTCAGAGGTTACAATTAAGTGGAAAATAATTGAGTTATTTTCCAAATAGCAGAAGTTACTTTGATAATGACTCAAAACTAGTTTAGCTATTGAAGAATAAATAGAAGTGTTATAAGGGAGTACACTCAATAAATGAAAATTCGTTTTGCAGTTGAAGAACCTTTTCTACTAACTTCAAAGTTTCTTAAATGTGTAACAAACTTTTAGCGTTGCTCTTTCTTCTTGCAGACTCACCCCGACGAACGAATAGACTTTAACCAAAAATAAAACACCACATTTCGCTTTTCGTTACACATGTTAATTCAACAAATCAACAAATTCAATAATTTCACTATTTTATATTTATTTCTGCAAGCGTAAAAGCGTCAAACGTAACATTATGTATTGTAAACCAACCCCACACTGCTTAATGTTTCACATTTATTTATTGTACCGGATCGAAAAAAGTTGTCAATAAAGGGTGGTGGACCGGTGAAATTCAACGAAAGAGGGATCATATACCCACCTTAGGTCGCTTGCCTTGTGAGTTCCCATCCGCCAGAACAAAATCCTGTGCCACATCTAGCACAGCCAATTCTCGTCTTGGATACCAGGTTGTGACATTATGATCATATCACCCCTGAAAACTAAAGAGTAAAAAATTATTAAATTACTTCAGTATCATTTTGATCTTAATATATAACAGGCAGAGAGAGGGAGATAGGAACATGACTCTTAGTATAATATGGATTAGGTAAAAAAGATGGGGTTTCTTATTTAATGAAGAAATTTATGCTAACACACACTTTAACCTACAGTCTTAAATCTATGCGTTAGCATTATTTTCAATCGGTTTTTGTTTCTTTCTTTTTGTTTTTTAATTCCAAATTTCTTCTTTGCTTCACTCTTCATATCTCTGGAAAATATATTAATAGTGATATCAATGTATGTACCAAACTTATTTCGCCTCATAGAACTTAGCATCATTTCTAAAGATAATATATAGCAGATCTAGTATTGGTTTTCTTTCTGATTGATGAAACGATTTTGATAATTCAACGAATGCAGTGATCCAACTTAACTTTATGGTTTTCAACTCAAAATCATTGTAATATTTTCCCAACTTTTAGAGTTAATATTACCGTTTCAAGTGAAAAACATATCACAACATATGCAGATTTCTAACTGAAGCAATGAGTCTTCAGAACATAACGGAACTAATTAAAAAACACGAGTAAATTTATTTCAGCGACAGATTCGAGCGAGTAATACAGACGGTTAATGATCTAACTTGTCTGTCGGAAAACTAAGAGACTATAATACTCTATGAATCATACGATAGAACTATAATATAATCTTTGTCATGTGTGCGTTTGATTAAAGATATGGTCAGACGTTAACGGCAATCCAGCAGAAACCACACTGTTGTTTTCAGGCACCGTGTATCTAAGACGACGCTACCTAATATGTTCTTCCCTTTATTAAAATAGTAGAATCGGAAATAAGGCACGTTTGCGTACTATTTCTATTGATCAAGCAATTACTTTGCCACCATTTCATTGCTTCTCGTAGTCAGTACGACGATACACACCCAGAACCATGCTAACAGCTTAGGAATGAAATTTAGGATTTCTTGGTTTTCTGTGAATCGATTTTGACAGCTGGTTTGCACACTATGGCAACACAATACTTGTTTTCATTATTCTTAGTAACGTCCTTTCTTATTTATTTCATATTCTCCAGATTTTGTGCGAACCACACTAATAGCATTTGTAGCATGGCCACAAACTTTAGGCTGAAAAGAATAAAATAGTCTGTCTGCCTGACTGCCAATCTGTCTGTTTGGCTGTCTCTCAATATCTTTCTCTCTCTCTTTCTCTCTCTCTCTCTCTCTCTCTCTCTCTCTCTCTCTCTCTACACACACACACATATATATATATATATATATGTATACATATAAATATATGTAAATATATATACGTATATATATGTATGTATATATATATATATATATATATATATATATATATATATGGGAGATTATACAAAAAATAACAACAGACGAGGACAGGTGGTGTAAATAACAAAAGTATATATTAGTATGACGCTCGGGAATACGGAAAGTCTTTGACGTTTCGAGCTACGCTCTTCAACAGAAAGAATACGGAGACAAGGAGAAAAACACGGAGAGGTGCAGATTAGAGAAGACAGATTAGGAACATCCAGAGTACGAAGAGACGGTAGGTGAAGGAAAGTAAGGTAAAAAAGGATGATAAAGGAGGTTTACAAAAGTGGAAAAGTTCAAAAGTTTTTTAGACGTCGTGGTATATTGAAGCGATTTCCAATCAGAAGATGGGTCCAGTGTAAATCCGTGGGTAGGAGAGGTGCAGCCGGAGGGTATAAAGTTCAGAATCAAACAGTCCAGATCCAGAAGGAAAGAAGGTAGAATCCAAAAGTTGGTAGTGTGTGATGAGAGGAGACAGGATTAGCTGGTGCGACCACGTGAGCGTGTATTATATGTGGGAGATTATACAAAAAATAACAACAGACGAGGACAGGTGGTGTAAATAACAAAAGTATATATTAGTATGACGCTCGGGAATACGGAAAGTCTTTGACGTTTCGAGCTACGCTCTTCAACAGAAAGAATACGGAGACAAGGAGAAAAACACGGAGAGGTGCAGATTAGAGAAGACAGATTAGGAACATCCAGAGTACGAAGAGACGGTAGGTGAAGGAAAGTAAGGTAAAAAAGGATGATAAAGGAGGTTTACAAAAGTGGAAAAGTTCAAAAGTTTTTTAGACGTCGTGGTATATTGAAGCGATTTCCAATCAGAAGATGGGTCCAGTGTAAATCCGTGGGTAGGAGAGGTGCAGCCGGAGGGTATAAAGTTCAGAATCAAACAGTCCAGATCCAGAAGGAAAGAAGGTAGAATCCAAAAGTTGGTAGTGTGTGATGAGAGGAGACAGGATTAGCTGGTGCGACCACGTGAGCGTGTATTATATGTGGGAGATTATACAAAAAATAACAACAGACGAGGACAGGTGGTGTAAATAACAAAAGTATATATTAGTATGACGCTCGGGAATACGGAAAGTCTTTGACGTTTCGAGCTACGCTCTTCAACAGAAAGAATACGGAGACAAGGAGAAAAACACGGAGAGGTGCAGATTAGAGAAGACAGATTAGGAACATCCAGAGTACGAAGAGACGGTAGGTGAAGGAAAGTAAGGTAAAAAAGGATGATAAAGGAGGTTTACAAAAGGTGTGCATGTGTGTGTATGTGTTTCTGTGTATGTGTTATTTTGAATGGAGTAGTTAAATAGCGACTGAACGACTGGGAGTGTTGTCCATGGAAATTATCAAACAGTCAGAAACTCATTCAAGTCTACTTTTGCATATACTGACACATAATATTAATTATCTTTCGATTAATTAAGAAAAATAATCTCGAATATATATATATGTATGTATGTTTGTCGGTGTGTATATTTACATATATTTTAGGAATAATAAAATGTCTACTATACAATCACTTATCACAATATTTGAAAATCTTTTAATTAAGATTTATCTAAAGAATCTTAAAAGACCCAGAGACATCTAGATTTCTTGTTGGTCTATTCCATAGATAATTTTATTAGATAAATTTTAACGAAAAGTTTTTCAAATACGCATACATTCACACACACATATATACACACACACATACACGCATGTTCATACGCACATACATACATATATTACACTTTTATTCGTATACTTCTTTCAGTCATTTAACTGTAGCCTGTGTGTTTTCTGTACTCTGTTTAAGTTCTGTGTTTCATTTTGTCCACGTTTTTTTTGAGACGTCCTGTACCCAGATATGCCTCTATATATACATGTAGATGTAGGTATATACATACATGTACGTATATATGCATATACTCACATATTATCTGTATTATTACATGATCGAACGCACGCGTCATCTTTGCAAGTAAGTTTTAACTTTATATATATATATATATATATATATATATATATATATATATATATATATATATGAATATATATATATATATATATATATATATATATATATATATATATATATATATATATATATATATATATATATATATATATATATATATATATATATATATATATGAATATATATATATATATATATATATATATATATATATATATATATATATATATATACATACACACTCATATATCACTGCATTTTGTAAGCTTTTTACAACATAAGAGTTTTTAAGAGAATCGAAATCTCTACTTCTGAAAATCGGTTTAGTGCTCTGTACCATTGTAACTCCTGTAACTTCCTTTAAAACTGCAAATAATAGCGTTTGGAATGTGAGAACTTTATCATAAACAAACATTGAAGCGGTGAGTGAGTTGATAATATACAGAAAGCAGAATAAAACTCGAACGCAGAATAGTTGTGAAAATAACTCAGAAAATCGGGTAAATATCTTTAGAAGATGGAAAAAGTGGCTAGCAAGCCAGTACAGAGAAACGAACCCTGTACCTTTCAAATTCCGACTGATGCATACGTACATATATACATACATACACACACACGCAGGCACGTACGCATACATGCCCACACTACATTGGTGTTTTATTTCACGAATATATGTTGCTCAACCAGAACTGACCTGAGGTACAACACCAGCAACAACAACAATATTTGTGAAAACATTTCAATGCGGTGGATAACAATCTGTTGTTACGCAGATCTTATTTTATTTTCATGATTGTCATCGTTGAAATTAGATGCAACTTAAGAAATGCATTTTCTTCGGTTCCCTTCTGATAAAACCCACCATTCAAAAAATTTCCTCTTTCATTCCATCACTTCAAGCTGATGAAATATGATACACTTTTTTTGAATATATGTTGGCGTTATTCAAGCATTAAATCACTTACCACACGAACTATCATGTTCCTACGCATTTATGAAACCCCGAAACATAACATCTTCCTGTTATTCGTTATTTTGTTATTTTCCGTTGTGAATGGTGTCACTTTGTAATGATGAAAATACGAAAAAAAAAAAAAAAAAACAAGGTGCTGATCACAGCGAATGAAATACTGACTACAGGAAGAAAATTCTCAGGAAATGCTAGGTCGTTAAGATATGTTTAACATTAGGGTTAACGGGAAAAGGAATTAACTGACAATGAAACAAAACCAATACGCCATTTTAACCCCCCAGCATGGCAGTGTTCATTTCCTATTTTCGTTCTACGAATGAAAAAAAAAAATATAAAGCAAACAGGAAATGATCATTAAGTATTTAGAAAGGAATCATTTTCCAGTATATGTTTCTTCTCTGAAATCACAAATCTCTGGTGTTACCTCTAGACAAGAATCACGATCTAAACAAAATGCACAGTTATTTAAATTAAATGCCTAAAATTAATGCATTATCGCTTCTAGCTGTCTTTTGTATTTTTCTTTCATACATTAATTACACGTGCAAGCAAAGCCTGTGCCCCTTGGGTGTGTGCAGTGCTCTGTTGGGTTATATTGACAGTATTCTATATAATGTAAGGCTGGTGTGCTCAGCAGAGAACTTTGTAAAAAAGAGTATAATGTGCATATTTGTATGCTCCGGGACCTTGGCCGTGCTTTTGACAGTATGATTTCCAACCGTTGCAAAAGTGCCTTTTACTACACACGTTGCTTCTATTTTTAGTGCACACATTCTACGTCTCTTAATGTCCAGACCGGTATCACTGAAACGTAAAAATAACTAGAACAAGAACAATAAAAATAACAACAACAACAAAACGAAAGCAACAACAACAACAACAACAATAATCTTTTCTACTAAAGGCAAAATTTGGATGAGTGACCAGTTGATTAGATCGACTCCAGTACGCAACTGGTGCTTAAGTTACAGTCCCGAAAGGATGAAAGACAAAGTCAACCCCGGCGGAATTTGAAAAAATCAGAACGTAAGGACGGATGGAATGCCGCTAGATATCCTGCCCGGCGTGCCCACGATTCTCCCAGCTCGCCGCCTTAATAATAATGATAATAATAATAATAGTAGTAGTAGTAATAGTAGTAGTAGTAGTAGTAGTAGTAGTAGTAAAAAATGTCGGGCCTAGTGCCCAAAGTAGAAAACAATATTGTTGGAACTGTGTCAAAATTTTAAATAATATTATTATTTATTGTAATATTAAAATCATTATATGTTGACAGTGTCTCCACCCCAAACAGCTTTTTCCGATTCTCTTGAATTAAAAAGATTATCGTTCAGTCCATCGTCGATGGCGACGAAGACACTCGTAATTTCATTTATTAAGCATATGTGTTTGTATAGCAAGTTAAAATGTCTGCCTATCATAAAACTGAGTACATCAAATGGTGATTAATCATCATTCCTAGAATTGGAATTGGCTGAACAATTCTTTTCCATAACATACAGAATTGACCACATTGTGTATACACGAACCGTTACGAAATAAGTGTGAAATTTGATATATGAAATTTATATATCGATTTTAGCTAATAAAGATGGATATGTATACGGATACACACACACACACACACACACACACACACACACACACACACACACACACACACACACACACACACACACACACATATGTAAATGTGCATAAATATGTATGTATGTATCTATCTGTCTCTCTCTCCCTCTCTCTCTATATATATATTTGCATATATATATGATATATATATATGTATATATACGTATATATATATATATATATATATATATATATATATATATATATATATATATATATATATATATATATATATATATATATATATATATATATACATATCTATATATATATATATATATATATATATATATATATATATATATATATATATATATATATATATGTATGCACAACAACGAAAACATGTTACACGTACACGTATTCATATGTGTATGTGTATATGTATACACATATATACACAACACACAAATATCAGCTGATATTGTTCTTAATCGAGTGTTGTAGCTGAACATAATTAATGAATACCAAATTTTGATAGCTTTCTCTTTAGCATCTTCAGTGAATCTCATTAAACATTCAACGTCGGAAATTCGCTGAAAAATGGTCAACACGTTATATACTTAGAAGTTTATGGAGTTTGATACATGTTTAATCAATTATATTTAACAAGGTTATATATCTTATACACGATTTCGTTTAAGTGTTTTTAGTCGATTTACACACCAGTGCATTGGAATACGCATTTGACAAATTATCAAGATTTTCATTGGTGTGTCTTCTCTTGGAACAGATTCTTTCATCTTAATTAGAGTTTCTTATCTGTCAGGATTGAGGTTCAAAAGTTCACGAGAGCGAATTTTTACATGTGAATACATGCTAGAGTAAGTTGTTTTTATTATTTTATTTAGATATGAACAATTGGGGTGAATATTTCAGTGCAAAATAACGGTTTAGAACCTGAGCTCATTCCTAAGTGATTGTTATTTATTTGGTGCTGCCCATGTAAATCTTAGTGGAAGAAAGTTTGTTCTACTCCAATTGTGAATCATTTACGTTTGTCTTCTCCTGGACCTACTTCGGGATTCCGTGACATTCAACCTTTGTACTTTCACCCCAAACCTTGCAGAACATGTATGAAGCGATGGATTTGCATTGTAAGTAGAGCCGCGGGTTTTAAAAAAACCCACTGCTATCTTCAATTGCAAGATATTGCAGTCAGAGTTTAAAAGTTTGCTACTATCGACTTGTCAGTATGTAGCTGGTACTTTATTTTATTAAATCCAGAAGCTACATACTTCACAATTAATAACAATATAACCATCGCTAACTATTAATAATTTATCAGCTCTAATTATTTGATTTCTACTAAGATATGATTTAAATTCTCTGTCAAATACTGGGAGATGTAAAGTGAATATAACTGTCTTTGAACATCAAAAAATAATCATAAAATGTTCAGCGTGTGATCTTATAGAAATGTTCGGTGGATAAATGGCTGCTAGCATGAAAGTGGAATAACTTGAAGCAATAATTGCTTATTGTACCTATGTGCAAAGCAATAATTAAACGTGTGAAAATAATTGATAGATGAAGATTACGAAATTGTTATTAATGTTGAAGATTGTAATTTCTGCAATAAAAATTTCGGTGATTTGAGCGGCACGGAAAAGAACTGTTTTTATACAACCAATTCTGATCTGATTATGATTTATGCTAGTCGATCTTATTACTATGAATAGTTTTCGGAATATATAAAAATTAATGAATAAGTCACCATTATCAATCTAATCTCTCTCTCTCTCTCTCTCTCTCTCTCTCTCTCTCTCTCTCTCTCTCTCTCTCTCTCTCTCTCTCTCTCTCTCTCTCTGTTCCTTTTATTCTTTATTTCACTCAGATTTTGGTGGCATTAATTCCTATGTTGCAAATCAATATTATTCTGTTAAATGATCTACTCAATATATCAGTAAAACTGTTATTTTTCCAATTAACTCCTAATTCATCAGTAAAGTTACAAAACCGAGGGAAATATAGACATTACATATTAGTTAATCTAATAACGTACATAGCAACATATGCAAACATTTATTCAAGCATTTTCTCTCTGCTGATTTAAAGCCCAATATATGCATATATTTACGTATATATATACGTATGGATATAAACATATATGTATGAATGTACACGCACACTCACGCATAAATACACACACACACACACACACACACACACACACACACACACACACACACAGATATATATATATATATATATATATATATATATATATATATATATATATATATATATATATACATATATACACATATGGTATGAGGTGTATTTAATATCTGACGTTATCTAACATCTAAGCACATCGATACGCACAACATAGTTCTGTAGTCTAGAATATTAACTTGCGCGTGGCCATTGAGATGTGTTTAGGTGGAAATTAGTTTTAATATTACAAGTTTATGACTAACAGGCAAAAGCAAAGTAATATTATGGCTTCATTTCTCAACGGGTATATATATATACATACATACATACATACATACACTCACACACACACACACACACACACACACACACACACACACACACATATATATATATGTATATATATGTATGTATATTCTTGGAATATATTGGATATGACTCGCATCATGTGATACTCTATTACATACTAATTACTTCGTTTATATATCCAATTACTTGAAACAATGTTTGATGATGAAATCCCAATATATATATATATATATTCATACACGGTCACCGAAAGGTGTTGAGTAATAGGAAATTCGTCTCATATAATTAGTACACGCAGGTGCGGGCGCGAACGCATGTGTGTTTTTGTGTGTACCTGGATATGAATCTATGTATATATCCTTTTTTTTTTTTTATTAAACGTCGAATCACGAAGCTTATAAATCTATAAGTAATAGCATGTAAACATTGGATTGAAAATGTTGAAATTTGCTGGTGTGAATCGAACCAACATCGTCTATAACATTCACACGCTATTCTTTGCGGCTCGATTTGCTTCGAAATTCACCATACAGTACACCTGCCCCTACATACATACATACATACATACATACACACACATATGTATGTATGTACGTATGTATATGTATATACATGGGCTTCTTTCAGTTTCTGTCTACCAATTCCAATCACAAGACACTGGCCGGCCCGAGATTATTGGAGATGAGAGTTGCCGATATATATATATATATATATATATATATATATATATATATATATATATATATATATATATATATATATATATATTCTTATTCTTTTATTCTTATATTTGTTTCAGTCATTTGACTGCGGCCATTCTGGTCGGGGGTGGGGTCAACACAGAAACACGCGCGCACACACACACACACACACACACACACACACACACACACACACACACATATGTATATATAATAACCCTTAGGTGGTTATTTAACGCCTAACTGAAATTTTACTCTCTCTTAGTATATATATATATATATATATATATATATATATATATATACTGGTACGAAATTTAGGGTGTGTGCAGAAACATTTGTGCACGTTATATGATGTTTCATCTTTTCTTTTGCCAGTATAAATAACGTGATATTAAGATGAAAATATGAAGAATATACATACATACATATGATAGAGCACTGTACTAGCCATACATTATTTGATAATAATTTGCTAGAACGATGCAAACTCACCTTTCAACAATGGTGATGAATAATTTGGAAGAAACCTTTCTATGAAGATTAACCCGGACTGTAGAACCGATTAAATAGCCAGATACTATCCGGATATGACAGCTGCTGACACAATTTATTACTTGGGTTAATATTCACATATGGTTACATATTTAGCGATGACCGAGAAAGGGTTCAACATCCGCACATTCAGTGTAATCACCAGCATGAAACGTGTTTTAAATGATGATCCTTGTTTCAAATTCAGTTCATTCTTCTATTAACATATAACAAAAGTTTTGTGCGCGTGTATGTGCCTCTTCCTTTCTATTTATCTATATTAATATTCACACGCATCTCCGTACATATATATATATATATATATATATATATATATATATATATATATATATATATATATATATATATATAAATGCTATTATGAATATATAGGTATCATTAGCACTTACAAATACACACGGGCACACACATAAATACATGCATACATATATACGTATGTGTGTACTGTGTACTGAATGCGTGTATGCACGTGTTATCTTCTTGATTGAAACATCAGACCTCACAGTGTTCGGCATTTCGCACCATGGCGAAGTTGTTGAAACCAGATAATGGTTAATACTTAACGGCATTTCATCCATTTTTATTCTCTGAGTCCGAAGTCCGCCGACTTCATCCTTTGGCATTTGATGAAATAACTATCGGTTGCGGTCGATATAATCGACTTATCCCTCCCCTAAAATTGCTAACTTTGTGTCAAAATTTCGCACCAATATAAATTACAGTTGACTTACTCATGGGTGAATGGTGAAGAACTCCTCTTCGAAACGATGTGGATCCGAGATCGTGATCGCCACAGAGCAAATTTAGCCAGTGATTTGTGATCGAGCGAACCAATGCTTTCTGCATGAAATTCTGATTTTAGAATCCGCGAAGTACAACGTCGTAGCCAATACTCTTGTTCCTGTAGAGTTGATGTAATCTGTGATTCGCTTTAACTGTACGACGAAATATTTTGGACCATTGGCAAGAACTAGTACTGGGTTTCTGTTTTGAGACTTCTTGTCTTCATCCAACAGTTCATTGAACAAAATATTGACAGCTTCCTTTTATACTCTAGCACATTACAAAAAAAAATAGCAAAACGTAAAGGAAATAATGTATTTTACGAGAAATGTCTTTGTTTGTTATAGGATTCTTTTGTCTAATCAATGGTTCACTGTATTACGCATTGGTTATTGACAAACTGTAGTCTGTGCGACGGGATAATTGTAGAAGGTCACAACAGATTTCGTTCAAGAAGATCACAGCAAACATAGATCAAAAGAAGCATCGTTTTAATGGTTTTGCTGAATATCGTTTACAACTTAGCTGATACAAGAAACTGAATGATATCCACATACATTACACGCATAGACACATTCATACACATACACGCACATATATCTACATGTATATACATACCTATATATATACATACATATATATATATATATATATACATACATATACATACATACATACATACATAGGTACATACATATATACATATATATATATATATATATATATATATATATATATATATATATATATATATATATATATATATATATATATATATATATATACAAAATATACAAACACATGCACGCACGCACACATACAGATATACAAATATACCTATACATATACATCTATCCCTCTCTCTCCCCCTCTCCCCTTCTCTCTTTCCTTGTATATACACACATACACACACACACGCACGCACACACTTTTCTTAGCACTTACGTGTGTCAGTCATTACATTAAGGCCATGCTGGGGCAGCACCTTAAAGAATTTGAGGCGAACGAATTTCAAATTTTGCACAAGGCCAGAAATATCAGGGGATTACATCGACCCAGTACTTAACTGGTACATATTTTATCGAACCCGAGACGGTGAAAGGCAAAGTGGACATCGGGCAGAATTTAAACTCAGAATGTGAAGACAGACGAAAGCTACTAAGCATTTTGCCCGGCATGCCAACGCTTTTGCTAGCTCGTTGTCTTATTTTAAAAAGAGACGGAAGACCACTCCATTGAGAAACTAAAAGCAGAGTTACAACGATTGCCGATCCAATCACTCGCGCTTAACCACTTCGCCAATCAGTTTTAAAATATGATTGTGGAATACGTTTATGGCTGTAGTGGAATAATTAGCATAGCAACTATCTTCATTAACAGTTCTTTGAAACAGAACGTTGTGAGAGTTAAAAATGGCGTATTATTATTTTCCCTGGTACTGTTGTTTGTGATAATTGGTATCCTGATCGAACATACCATGTACATGTGTAATAAAAAAAATCAAGTATATATGCGTAGGAGTGACTGTGTGGTAAGTAGCTTGCTTACCAACCACATGGTCCCGGGTTCAGTCCGACTGCGTGGCATCTTGGGCAAGTGTCTTCTAGTATAGCCTCGGGCCGACCAAAGCCTTGTGAGTGGATTTGGTAGACGGAAACTGAAAGAAGCCCGTCGTATATATGTATATATATGTGTGTGTTTGTGTGTCTGTGTTTGTCCCCCTAGCATTGCTTGACAACCGATGCTGGTGTGTTTATGTCCCCGTCACTTAGCGGTTCGGCAAAAGAGACCGATAGAATAAGTACTAGGCTCACAAAGAATAAGTCCTGGGGTTGATTTGCTCGACTAAAGGCGGTGCTCCAGCATGGCTACAGTCAAAAGACTGAAACAAGTAAAAGAGTAAAAAGAGTAAAAGAATGTGTCATAAAATTTCTAATAAAATATAATTATAAAAATATTATAGGCTTTTTTGAAATAACGAATGGCTTTAAGACCCCAACCCCGCCGTAATATTTGGAATCAGAAAGGTCCAAAGGCAAAAATGTGTCGAGAACCACTAACAAAAATGTCCGAGCACCGAAGTATGGGAACCATTTGTCTTGTCTTTCCTCAGCAAACTAAACTGCTATACCAGAAACTCGAGAAGAATCGACGTTAGCTTGCTTGTCTCGAAACGTTTCGTCTTTTATAATATTATTTATTCAACTCAAACAATTTGCTTGCTTCATACGTATATCTTATATTGAACACGTAATCTGATACGTATTACACAACTATAAAGTAGCAGACTTCGATGAAGATATTGGTGTTTCTGATAGCAATCTAATTTAGTAATTCATGTTATGGAATTTATTTCCTGGATTTCTTTAGAAAAAAAGAATCTATTCGTGTCTAAATCCAACAATTTTACTGTATTTAAAGAATACTCGGTAAATCATTTCCACCAAATAGCACGAATTAATTTTTTATATGGAACCAGCAAAATCGATACAGTTTTGTAAAACGAGCAAAGATCTCTCTTTCAGAAAAAAAAAAAAATAAAGCGTCAGTCTAAAATGTAATGAATTTCTGTAGTTGCGAGATAACATTAATAACAAAAACAAACACAAAAACAAACGATATTAAGAACATTAATAATAAAATGAATATGATAATAATAATAATAATAATCATATCAACAACAACAATAACAATGATGATAATAATAATAATAATCATACCAACAACAACAATAACAATAATAATAATAATAATAATAATAATAATAATAATAATGATGATGATGATGATGATGATGATGATAATAATAATAATAATCATACCAACAACAACAATAACAATAATAATAATAATAATAACAATAATTATAATAATAATAATAATAATAATAATAATAATAATAATAATAACAGCAACAACATTAATAATAATAATAATAATAATAATGATGATGATGATGATGATGATGATGATGAAAATAATGATGATGATGATGATGATGATGATGATGATAATAATAATAATAAAAATGATAATAATAATAATAATAATAATAATAATGATAATAATAATGATAATAATAAATCACGTACCCACTGTGAAAATTTGTATCAAATCTCAACAATGTCTAAGGGCTTTTTGATGTAGTTTTATAAATTCTTGGTACATGGAACATGGAACATAGAATAACAAAAGATTTTGTAGACAAACCCAATAGCTAACTCTGTATAGGTGGCGCATTGTGTACATTCATTCTTTTGCATTTCTACTGCATTGGCATTTATGCCCGGATATACATACATACATACATATATATATATATATATATATATATATATATATATATATATATATATATATATATATATATGCGTGAATGTGTGTGTGTCTGTGTGTGTGTGTGCATGTGTGTGTGCTTATATGTATGTTTATATATATATATATATATATATATATATATATATATATATAACATTTATAAAACAAGATGGAATGAACATGCTTTAATAAAAAATCACAACAATCGTTTCTGTTCACTGGTGCAATGAAATTGTTCGAAAAAGAAAAAAAACTAAATAAGGGAGGTGGGGTGAATAAAAATAGTTTTGCTAAGTAAAATGACACTTCCTCAGAAAAAAACTTCGGAGGGGAGATATAGCTAAATAGTAATAAATGGTACCCCCTTCCACGTGACGAGTGGAATACATTTGAACCCAGAACATAAAGACGGACGAAGAGCAGTTAAGCATTCTTCCCGGCATGCTAACAATTCTGCCAGATTTTGAACTACTTAATATTGAGGACAAATATGGAATATTCTTTTGACAATTTGCATCTTCTGAATACCGAAGCATGCCTAAAAGCCATATACTGCTCTTTCGTTTAAAGATTGTGCTTGTTAACATCAGCCCGAGACAGAAGGCTTTGCAAATTCAAAGGAAATCAAGCCCTATGAAGTTAATTATTAGATTAAATATTGGAAAGGATCATAAATTTTTTTCAAGTAATCATAGAATGAAGATGATTGGATGAAAGGAATATTCATAAGGAATATTAACTCTGCATTCGCCGGAGCTTTGAAACTCTTCAAATAAAACGTATAAAAATGATTAATTTTCCCCACTGTTTTAGAATATGGAGGTTGCATGTCTAGTAAAAGATCCATTGTGATGGTAATCATGGTAATCATTATATTTGCAGTTCAAAGCACCGTTGTCCAATTTATTTGTGGACGCTTCTTTTGGTTCCAAAGATCCGAAAATAGAAAACATTTTGATGAAAATCTTTAACACTCGTTGCTCTGTCTTCTGATGCCTTATTATACTGATAAATTACTCCATCATCAACACAGCCAATTGTCACTTACGAACCATTGAAGTTTGGTGCATTCGTTTCCTACAGGTGCAACATCGATTATGCGGATCCTTTGCTTCAAAAGCCTTGCCTGATTAAGGGTTTTTCCGAACCAGGTATGGTCAAAATGTTGAAGACGTTTTAATTCAAACAAATATTAAATTTACTTAAATAATTACACGAAACACGATGATCTCTACATTAGTATAAATGACACAAGTTTACCAATACCATACCGTTCAAGGTGCAGGGAAAGAAGTCTGCCACTGCATCAGGAACTTCAATTTCCATTTCGTTTATTAGTGAGTAGTATAAGAGATTCTTTATCATCGATGTCCGGAATAAAAAAAAGAGAGAGAGAGGCGGGGGTGAGAGAGTGAAGGTGGTTATCCCTACAACTGGACGGATAGTGTCAATTACAACTAAGTAAACAAAGGAAGACTGAAATGAGGCTCGAAATTCAAGAGTACAGGTCACCATTTGCTCCAGCTAATGAACATAAGACCTTATTTAATGATACCGAACACCACATTTACCGCTAAATTTCCTGTCTTCAAGACAAGGAATTTATGATGGAAATTTTAACATGATCATTAACACGATTCCATCTGTAAAAATTAATAGATTAACCGCTGTTTGAATAACCTACACCTACCATGGTAGAGAGGTCGACTTTGATTTTCGTCTTCTCGTGATCGATGAAATAGGTACCATTCCCCCCTTAGAATTGCTGGTTTGTACCAAAAGTAGAAACAGAGCGGTGACCGGGTAAAAGACTGAACGGTATTTCGTCAAGTTCACATAAAAGGCAAAGTCGACCTCGGCGGAATTTGAACTGAAGACGTAAAAATAGACGAAATATCGATAACCATTTCACACGGAGTGCTAACGTTTCTGCCAACTCTCCGCCTCCTGGCTTCTGTTTATTGTCCAATCCCCATATACTGCATTATTATTCCTCGCACGTTGCGCTGTTGCGTTTATTGAACTCATAAAGCAAAATATGCCGAATATGCCCCTTTGTCATTTCCATTATAGCTTTGAAAAAAAAAATAACTGCTAAAATCGAACTGCACTCTTCAAAACTTACCCCAAGAATAAGTAAAATGGTAAAATTACTACCTGCTTTTATAACAAGTCGATGCAAGTAGTTTATCCCGTCTCCATCCGACCTTTAGTTTAGGCAAATAAAAAGTCGCATTATTTATGAGATGGCCTAATGTATATACATTTACACACACAAACACGCAAACAGAGACACAGGAAGATACACACACACACACACACACACACACACACACACACACACACACACACACACACACACACACATACTCGCATATATAAATATACACGTCCATAATCATTCACACACACAGAGGTATGAGCACATACGCACATATGCATATATGAATTCATATATTCTATTGAGAGTGGAAGAAAAACTGGCTGATTACGTTGCTGCATTAACTTAAATTGTTTGCATTTGAATTTTCCAGTAATTTCAAGCAATCAAATATTTAGTTAAGTGGAATGCCTAGAGCAAACAGCTGTGACGTATGTACAGACGTCTTGTATTGGCACTGGTGACCTGCTAACATATACAGGTTGTGCAAACTTTTAACATTTTAGATCTATCTGTCAGGCAATGAATAAATATCTTTGATTATATTATATTGAAGTTATATATGTATATATATGTGGTACCATTTCCTTTACATCTTATAATTTAGCATTTACTATAGTGTATATATATATATATATACGTATATTCGTATATAGCCATACATACATAATACACACACACGCATATATATATATATATATATATATATATATATATATATATATATATATGCTACCATTTCTTTACGTTTTATAATTTAGTATTTACTATGATATATATATATATATATATATATATATATATATATATATATATATATATATATATATATATGTATATATATATATATTTACATATATATATGTGTGTGTGTGTGTGTTTGTGTATATATATTATACATACATATATATAAACACACATATGTGTTTTTGTGAGTGTGCCTCTTTACTTATGTCCGTATGTATGTATATATGAAATAAACATCAAGGAACGCGTAGACTGTAAGCGAATATAAAATAAAGCAATTCCAAAAACAACTATTAAAGTTCTTGGTGATTGTTAAACACTTTCAGTTAAATTCTGATTCCTTAGAGAAACGTCGAGTTTACTCCAATTTCCTGCAAAGACGATTTAATTTCCGGCAGAATTGTTCTCCTTTTGCTAAATGATTCAAACAATGGAGTGAAAAACTACGGAATTTCACTTTGTAGCTTGCAACAGATTCTTAATCAAATTTCCTAGGTGGTAGCTTTGTGTCAATGAAAACCTCTTTGAATAATTACCTTGCCACAGCCATTTGCATTTTTTCTGCTAACGTGAATAAGCGCTCGTTGTAGAATTCATTGTGATTATGCTGAAGCGTCTACGTGTAAAGAAAGAGATAACAGGCATACACCAACATACGTCGTCTTTTTCGACATTACGTCGTTTTTATTCTTTTAATGAAATTAATGGAAAAAATTATGCCAGAATTTCAGTGGATTTATCTGACTACTTGGTTTTCCGTGAACATATTTAAGACGTAAAACTTAAGAAAAGAAAAATACAATGCAGTCGTGAAGATTAAAATAAAATCCATGTCAAAATATGTACAGATCATTTATGAAAACAGATATAACTTGATTAATTATGAAAATATATTTTCGTGTTAATCCTTTTTTTTTCCAGTTAATTCGCATATCTGGAACCCATTACGGATGTAAATTGAAATATGCCTGTATGTCTCTGAATGAGGAAATATTCTAATGAAATGTGATTAAGATAAAAGACTCAAATTCATATTGGTCCCACTTATTTGCAAATATAATATCCTGGTCGGGATGAATATAAAAACACCAACGCGAAGAAGTAATTAAGAATAAAGGTATTTTAAGTTAATAAAAATATGTTTGACATATTTTAACTTATAGAAGCATATTTACTGCGGTTACCATGAAAAAATTTATCTCTTACCGTAAAAGGTGTAAAGAAACATATCTGCCAAGTTTGTACCAGTAACGGCCGTTTGAGAATCGGATAGCGGGGGGCATGGAGGAAGACATGTTGTTTTGTCTTTAGAAGCTCAAATATGCCGCAAACACATTTTAACTAGAGTTCGTTTATTCCTAATCATTACTTCGCGCTGATGTTGTTAAATGATTATCTATTCAAGCAAGCGTTGTGCAAACAACGAGATATAACAATTGGCATTAAATGATTACATACATTAAAACTATTTAACGTGGATTATATGACACAGTATTTGGTGTGGCAAGTAGGACAATAGCTATCGGAGTAACAAGTGAGTCATTTCGGAAGGAAATCTCCATATCAAAATATATATTGCATATATTTAAACACCAACCCACACATACACTCACACGCCTGCGCAAGCGCATACACACACGCAAATATACATACACACGCAAATATATATGTGTGTGTATATATATATATATATATATATATATATATATATATATATATGCATATAACCACACATATACACAGTGAAATCTGAATATGTATATTCATTTATATTTGCACACATATCTGTGCATCCGTACGTTTACAAGTACATGCATATGTACAAGTTTATATATACATATATATGTATACACACATACATACATACATACATACGTACACGCATATACACACACACACACACACACACACACACACACACACACACACACACACACACACATATATATATATACACAGACGACGGCAACTAATAATTTCGCGGATGAATTCTTGAGTAAGTAGTGTTTCAATTGCTTATTTTGCCGGCGTATAATTGATTTTCTCTCAGTACATCATATTTATTCATTAATCTATTCTTAGTTTGGTATATTTGTATATGAGAAATTAATGAAGAGATAATGATTGTACTACAAAATCATTAACGATAGAGTTTAACTTCTGCCGTTAACTTCTTTTTCTTTCCGGGTAGAATCATAATTTCGACGTTTCTTCGGTTATTTTGCCATCCAATTTAGATCGAGTGGGATTTGACATAGTTTAGAAATGTATTAGATAAATCCGTTGCTATATGTAAGATTAAGTAACAATTTATAGCCAGTTAATACCCGCCGTCTTTAATATAACATGAGAATGACAAAATTTATATCTTTCTAGTTTCCTCTCTGTGTAACGAAGAACATGTATATATATATAATTTATATATATATCTGTGTGTGTGTGTGTGTGTGTGTGTGCGTGTGTGTGTACGTGTGTGTGTGTGTGTGTTTCAGTATTTACCGGGGAGAATATTATCATATCAACTATGGCGTAACATTCATTATAATATCAATCAAAATGAGTTATATTTTTTTAAAAAGGCTCTGGCGTAGTTGTGTGGTAAGAAGCTTGCTTCTTAAGCAGATGGTTCTGATTTCAGTCCCATTGTGTGGCACCATAGACAAGTGGTTTCTACTACAGCCTCGGGCCGATTAAAAGTTTTGTGAGTGGATTTGGTAAACGGAAAGTGAAAGAAGCCCGTCGTATATATATATATATATATATATATATATATATATATATATACATATATATGTGTGTGTGTGTGTGTGTGTGTGTCTGTCTGTCTCCACCGGCATTATGTTTACGCAGCCATGTTGTTATGTTTCTTATCCACGTAGTCATGCCTTAGCATTACTAAATCTAGTATGAAAATTAAAATTTTGGCTTCTATTTGTCAAGTCATAAATGGCTGATTGTAATTGCAACACTGTATAACTGCCATTTTCGCTTCTTTTGTGTGTGTTGTTTTAAAAATATCTGCGTTTATGCTATTTTTATAATATTTACGTTGGTGGTAGCGGGGCGTAATCAATGCCGACTATATTGTGAATTGTGCCTCTCTTCACTCATCGCTACCACAGAAATTGAAAGCAATTTCGACAAACTAGAAAATGGCGATTTCAAAATCTCAAATATAAAACATCCCATAGGAATTTTGCATTATCATTTTCGATGATCCTCATCAATATTATTCTTAGTATGTCAATGATGGTGGCTGGGACGATTATTACGATAACAACATTAATAACGATTATAATAGCTGTGGCTTTAATGAATGAATGACATTATTAGTCTTGCTTCCGGGGGATGTGGTCAATGTTGAGGTTGATGATAATGATGATTATGACGACGACGACGACGACCACGATAATGTTGATGATGATGATGTTGATGACGACAATGTTGATGATAATGTTGATGATGATGATGATGGTGATGATGATAATGACGACGACGACGATATTGTTGTAGATGATGGTGATGATAACGACAATGATGATGATGATGATGATGATGATGTTGACGATGACAATGTTGACGATGACAATGTTGATGAAGATGATGATGACGACGACGACGATGGTGATACTGTTTTATGAGTCATCAAATGTACGTTTATTTGCCTCCAAAACCCCTAGATACGTTATCCATTTTTAAATGATTGAATAGCATTTGTAATCTTTACTCTCTTCACGTGTGTTGAGATGCAAATGTATATAATCGTTGGAGTAGGTGCGTCAGTCCGACATTTTGTATTAAATATTAGATAGCGAAGCTATTTTGAAAATGTCTTTTTCTGTAAATATCGTTGTTTTTACAATTGGTGTTCATAAGACAGCCCTCTTTGTTCTGTCGTTTAAGCTTTACAATTTCCCGAGATTTCCAAAACTAGGATTGCTATTTAAGCATCTTACTAGACGGGGTTGTTACTCTAGGAGGTGAGAAGTTTTCTTTTAGCCTTTTATCTGTCATTTTTATAGAAAAAAATAAAAGATACTTTTGAAAAATATTTTCTTTACTAGACGACATTCAATAGAAGATGTCGATAAGACACGCCCTAGAACAAACAAAAGACATTTTCATACATAGCACTGAAACACTGAAAATATTTAAATAAAAATACTATTTAGTTATTTACTTTTCATAGTTTATTTTATAATTAAGTACATACTTAGGCTGTCTTTAAGAAACCGAAATATCTCAAAATCCGTGCCACATCCAGTTTCAAGTTTACCAGATAACAGGTCGGCTACTGCACCAATTGCTTCTTTATTCAATCAAAAACGTTGTTGCTTTTAAATCCCAGGTTAGCGTTTGTTATTTTTTGTTTTTGTTTTTTCATCTCTGCTCAAAGGCATTCTCGTTGTGAATATCTTATCTTTACGGCTGGTTTATTGTGGAGTGCATTCTGTAATATTTAATGCCTTTTTTAATGGAAACAATGAGATTTGAAAGGTAAGATTATTTCTCGGGGGTTTAAGACTGGTACAAATAATATGCATGTCAGTCCACATCTCTTTCTCTATGCCCTCCCCTATCATTCTCACTCACGTTTCGATTTTGAATATGATGTAAATGATTTCTCTTACTTTCTAAGAGCATGCAAGGGCTAGAGTTCAACTTAGTGTTACTATGGTGAAAATTAACTCTTATATGAAGACAGAGTTGATTGTACATGTAAAACCAACTTCCGAGATTGAACCCATTGCTAAGCATTTTAGGCCAGGTCCTCTTGTTTAAAACCACTCTTGAAAGTTAAATTTGATAGACAGCTTTCAGAATATATATAGTGAGAAGAGAGAGAGAGAGAGAGAGAGAGAGAGAGAGAGAGAGAGAGAGAGAGAGAGAGAGAGAGAGAAAGAGAGATAAATAGATAGATAGATCAATAGATAGAAAGATAGATAGATAGATAGATAGATATATCAATAAATAGATGAATGGATGGATAGATAGATACCATACATCATAAATGCATACATAATGACACTGGTATTTGATTTAGACGGAATTAGGTCTCCACAAAGAGAGAGAGAGAGAGAGAGAGAGAGAGAGAGAGAGAGAGAGAGAGAGAAAGAGAGCGAGTGAGAGAATGAGTAAGTGTGAGAGAGTTAAAAGAAAAAAGCGGATTTGAATACGCTCAAATACACACCAACCGTGTATACCAGATTAGAGAAATAGATACATGTAAATCATCATTCTGTTTCTTTTTATAATATACATACATACATACATACATATACATACA
Organism: Octopus bimaculoides; assembly: GCF_046866305.1. NCBI lineage: Eukaryota > Metazoa > Mollusca > Cephalopoda > Octopoda > Octopodidae > Octopus > Octopus bimaculoides. The sequence continues at coordinate 30,212,036 of NC_142950.1, read as the reverse complement.
CACACACACACACATATATATATATAGGATTGATATTTTATTGCATAGAAACATTTCTATACGCGGTATAATTTTTTTACACTCGTCGAGACACTCTCCTTCAACTGTTTTCTCTCTAATGTAGATATTTGTTTTCATATATTTTTTTATCGCTACGCAGTGGTAGACTTTTGGTCAACTTCTTGTGAAATAATCCATAAGAATTTTTTTTCTAACTTTCATCTTCAGTTTTCTTTTAGATAATAGCAAGTTTTATGCTTGTCTTGTTTTTTCACATCCGATAGGTATTCATAACATACGTTTCATCACTTTTTTTCTCTCGTAGAATTACTCGTCCAATAAATCAGAGAAATACTTTTTTTTTTTATAAATTACGAATTATTTACTTGTCTGTTGAAACCTAATTCCATCTAAATCAAACACCAGTGTCATGTATGTATGTATGTATGTATGTATGTATGTATGTATGTATGTATGTAAAGACTGAGAAGGTAAATGACAAGGACCTTTTTGTGTGCACAGTCTGTGACAGACCATGTCTGTCCTTGGCTGGCCTCAAATCTCACCTGCGAACCCATGGAAAACAAACCTCATCCAGCTATTCTGATTATATGTCTGTGCACACGTTTGAATGTGGTGTGTGCCAGAGGGTTTGCAAATCCAATGGGGGTCTTAAAAGACATGTTAGGATCCACAATGAGCAGAACTTACTTGCAGGTATTGGTAGTGCAAATCAGAGGTGCAATCTGTGTGGGTGTTTTTTCAAAACACTGTCTGGTTTAAAAAGCCACATCAGACGCCATGAAAGGGCTAAGGTGTAGGTGCAGGAGGTGGTCAAACTCTGTTTAAGGAGTAGACAACCACCACCACCATATGTATGTATGTATGTGTGTGTATGTATGTATGTATGTATCTATCTATCCATCTATCTATGCACACATACATAAGTATGCATAATATATATATATATATATATATATATATATATATATATATATATATATATATATATGTATAGATATACATATATACACATATATGTGTGTTTGCTGACTACCAAATCTCATACATACTACTCATACTAAATCAAACCAACGAACATAAATATCGAACCCCCTCCACAACTGATGAACAGAATTACTTGTTCTAACTATGCATTGATGCACGCCCACGCGCGCACACAGACGCACATACACACACGCACGCGCGCACACACACACACACGTAACCATTTTTAGCGTGCACTTTAATTTAGATTTAAATTAAAAAGAAAATATGAACAACAATGAATAAACGAAACTAGCAAAAAAAAAAAATGAAATCATTTTCTGATTTCGTTCATGCTCCTGGTCTTGAAAGCAACTGCAACGTCAAAGAAATTGTAGATGTAGAATTCTTTGTGCGAAGGTGTGGTCATCAGAATATGATAATCCGAAATAGAGCAATAAGAAAGAACTCCCTTATTCTTAAGCCTTCATAATCCTTCATCGGAAACCGAGTGTTGACAATGTAAATCAAATCCTAGGAAAATTACATATGCGCAACTATCTTCTTAATTACTTTAATTAAGAGATCCATGAATATACGATGCACAAGACAATTAATACAACCAACCATAGACACCAGTCCAGTTGTGCGGCACTTTGAGCAAGTGTCTTCCACCGTAGATCTGCTCGACTAAAGGCTTGTGGGAGGATTTGATAGAAGGAAAATCTATATGATATATATATGTATCAATGTGTGATCAATGTGTGTACTCGTCGTACGTGTGTCCTTGTGTGATGCTTGGCCTCCACTGCCTAACAATAGGTGATGGTTTGTTTCCATCCCCGTCTCTTAGTTGTTCGGTAAAAAGTGACAGATAGAACAAGTAAGTACTAGACTTAAAAACATAAGTACCAGCGTCGATATTTCGACTAAATCTATCGAGGCGATGCCGTAGCATGGCTGTAATCCAAACACTAAAGCAAGCACAAAAACTTATGAATTGAAATGTGCGTGTGAGCGTATATTTATATACGACGGGTTTCCAGACAGCTCCTGTCTCCCAAATTTCCTTAGAAGGCACTGGTGGCGCAGGGATATCGGCGGCTATAGTGATTTCATATTCAAAAAGTTAAGAAGTGGTTTTTCATTTCAGAAAAGAGAATTTAAATCTTGACAACAGAACATAATAGATATCTGAGTGATAACAACGACACACCAGTGACATTCATGACCAAATTGTATTTAAGACCACTTTGCGATTGCAGAAGAAAGGAAACACATTTAGACTACACATTCATAAACCAGTCAAGCTGTTTTTCTCACTGAATGATTATAACTGACGTTAATAAAATAGCGTTGACACAACAGTTACTCGACAAAGACTGAAAGATTTGGTATTATGTTAAAATCAATAATATCTAATGGATGGAACAACAGACAAGATTTTAGTCCTTTCCGACCTTTTAAATGACGGAAGGGGAAAACAATGAATAGCACAGTAAGGTATTTCAATACAGCAACAAATGACATAGCATTTTGTTATCTTAAAATAAACAGTCTTTGCTAAACAAATAGTTACAGTACACAAGCCAATCATTTTCTAATCAAATTGGTCTTAATAGGTATCACTTTAATCCATTTGTGCAAGCTGCGTTTTATTTCTTGCTTTATACGTAAAAGTAATAATTCACACCAAAACAATTGTTACTATTCCGTGAGTAGAACTGACTTTTAACTTCATTCAGCATGCAACGTAAAATACGGGAAACACACATCTCCAACTCAAACATAAAACGTCTTAGTTACAAACACATTTCAAAACATATCTACATCTATACACATAGGCGGTCGTGTGTACACACACACACACACACACACACACACACACACACACACACACACACACACATATATATATATATATATATATATATATATATATATGGTTATGTGTACATATATATATATATATATATATATATGTACATACCCAGAGTACACACACATATATTTATTTATATGTATCTGTCTACATATATGTGCTTGCGTGTTTGTGTGCGTGTATGTATGCGTGTGTGAATTAGGCTGGTAGGAAAGTAATGTCGCATTTCATATAATGAGATTAAATCAGCATATAACATATCGTAAATGTGTCTATTCATTCAAAATATAATGGTCACTGTTAACAATAACATTTTACAATAACATTTTACAATGTCGCAGTCAGGTGCCTGATACGTTATGCAAAGAAGAAAAAAATCAATCAGATTTTTTTTTTTCAGTTGTTAAAGAGGGAAATGTTTCGAAAACTTTCTCGACCTATTCGTAGCTTCGGAAAGTTCTTCTCTTGGCAAACATTTTAAGCGACCTAAATTAGGGAAAACTTAATGGTGCTAGGTCAGTAGAGTCGAGAGCGTGAGGTAGACCTTCACAACCAGATTAATTTACTTTTTGTTGTGTTGTCGTCGCTGAATATTTCCTTGCATTATGGTGGATTATTATGAGTCAGTAACAGCCCTCATCTATACACTTCACCAAACCGCCTAAGCTGCTCATGCAGTGTAGGACACGATTTATTAAGTGTCCAGGATCAGTCCCTGATACTTTGTTGCGAATTCTGTTCAGTTACGGCTTTCACTGCTCAATATTGGTAACAGTTGCTGTTCCCGATTGATTATCAACTAAATCTTAAAATTTGCTTTTGAAAATTGCTAAAGCACAATTGGCATTACGAACATCTATATAAGCAATATATAGAGATCATATATATTCACTGCTTTGTTGCACTTCGGAAATTCCTAAAGCACACAATGCCGAATATGCAGTTTGCTAAAGTCCTTTTTACACGTGGGCACACCAACAGATCATATACACATACAAAGCGTGTAGAAATAAACGCTTGGTCATTAACTACGTTACATCGACTGGTTGATTGCAAGTTGAATTTTCACAGGATTCTAAACTATTGGTGATATGACGTCTCACACAAGGCGGCGAGCTGGCAGAGACGTTAGCACGCCGGGCTAAATGCTTGGCGATATTTCGTCTGTCTTTACGATCTGAGTTCAAATTCAGCCAAGGTCGACTTTGTCTTTCATCATTTCGGGGTCGATAAATTAAGTACCAGTTGCGTACAGGGTTCGATCTAATCTAATATCCCCCCCCCCAAATTACGGCTCTTTTAGTATGAGTTATTTTTAGATGAATTTTAAGTTTTCTTGAACGATTTTTGCAAAACTATATTTCAACTGAATATTCATCTCACTCTTCCAGCGTCAATGTACCAAAATCGTAGATATTTTGAAGACAGTTATCCCTTCGTGATATCATATTAATAACAAATGTACCCGTTGCGACACGCTTTAACATCTATGTTACAGGCAGGTCCATTTTGGGAGAATGGGTTTTGAAGCTTAGTGTTATTCGTACGATATTAACACTTATGGTAATAAAATCATACGCATCATTTTCTTGGAATAAAATTATTAGTAACTCTCGCGTTCAACAAATGTCACATGCGGTATAATTGTTTTGTCGATGAAAAAGTTAGCTCTGGGTAATGTTCGCCCAGAATCGTTTCATTCTTTTCATATAGCCAACAGAGGGATTATTTTGAAATTTTTATTGCAATTAAATAGCTCGTTAGTGATTGCATAACTCCAAGAAATTGCGCTTTATGTTTCCAGTTTCTTCTATAGCCAAAACCAAAATAATCTGTGTATCTTTCTTCGTCTTGTTTTCCTTTGATTCTTAGCCATTGTAGTTGATATTGTCATGTCCATCCATATTGTTATTAGGAAATCTCTGCTTGGGGAATTGAAAATTGAGATGAAAATGACAACGATTTGTGAATAAAAGGTTTCTTCAATGAAGATGATCAGAAGAATCACCAGTTACTGCAAAAAGGCTCACAGTTGAATGATCAATTTTGGAGGTACTTTTCATGACAAATAATATTAGACACAAAAGTGTGTACATTAGCATCCATAAATGGGAATATCTAGGTTTAAATTAGCATACTTGCACGTATGTATATACAAAATACGCACGTTTGTACATATTCAAAACAATGTATACACACATACACACACACACACACACACACACACACACACACACACACACACACATAAAAATATATAAATATATGCATATATCTATATATTTATAAGAGTATTTATGTGTATATTCATCAAGTCTATATGTATACACCCATAGACGTGTGTGGGTTTGTGTGTATTTGAGTATGTATATGGGTTTGTCCCCCACCATCGCTTGACAAACGATGCTGGTGTTTATGTCCCCGTAACTTAGCAGTTCGACAAAAGAAACCGATAGAATAAGTACTAGGCTTCCTAAGAATAAGTCCTGGAGTCCATTTGCTCGACTAAAAGCACTGCTCCAGTATGGCTGCGGTCAAACGACTGAAACAAGTAAAAGAGAGTAAAAAAAAAAAGAAGAGAGTACCACTTAGCAGGCCGAGAGACTGGTATAACTTTCTCCGCTGGTTTGATGTAAGCTTGCGGAAGCTCTGTGAAGCATCTTCATTTCAGTGAGACTTCATTGCGCACGCGTCGCAATTTTACGTCACAAACAAGTCAAAAACTACGTCATAATCTTACTCTATGACTCTTAGATGTGCCAGTCTTCGTGTAGAGGAATATACACTTTTGTTTTATAAACCAAATAACATTTGAAACAAAATGAAATGCCAGAAAACTTTAGCAAATGAATTGTGAAAGTAATGAAGTTGTATAAATACCAATAGGTTCGTGAATTTCAGTAATCATTAATCATATTTGTCGAATATTCTTTTTTTTTTCTACTCTAGGCACAAGGCTCGAAAATTTTGGGGAGCGGCCAGTCGATTAGATAGACCCCAGTACTCAACTGGTACTTAATTTATTGACCCCGAAAGGATGAAAGGCAAAGTCGACCTCGGCGGAATTTGTACTGAAAACGTAAAAACAGACGAAATACCGCTAAGCATTTCACCTCCTTAAATGTGTCGAACATTATTCAGAAATACCTACGGAATACTTTGATATCTATTGGGCTATAGAAATTACTCAAGAGATGCTATTTACGAAAACTTTTGCTCAATTAATGAAATTTAAACATAAAAATTTAGTTTGTAATTTTTAAACTAAAATCAATACAATTTAACGATTGCGTTATATGAATTCAAGTATTGGAAGGCAAGAATTTATGTTTCTTAGGAAGCCATACAAATTTAATGGTTATTAAGCAAATATTTCGCTGGTTGGTTTCGCTGGGTTTCATGATGTAGCTGTCAATATTCCTGGTAGAATATTTCCATATAAAATATTTATTCGAAGCAGTCTCCAAAGACTATAATTGAAGTTTGTTTTTTGCGTGAAAATTTTTATTGTATACTGCATTGTTGTTTTGTTATATAATTATTCTTTAGAATCTTATTTGGTTTAGCCATTGGAGGCAGGTTATGTAGGAACAACATCTTGGAAGTCTTCAGTCGACTTAATTGTCCCCAGAATTTGTTGTTCAATCTGCTATTTATCATAGGGGTTTTCATTTATCGGAGAAATATTGATTTCAAAGTTTGGTAGCAGGCCAGTGAATTTGGGGAAGAGGACGAGTCAATTACATCGACCCCAGTGCTCAACTGGTACGAATTTTATCGACTCTGAAAGGATGAAAGGCAAAGGCTACCTCGGCGAAATTTGAACTTGGAATGTAAAGATGGACGAAATACCGCTAAGCATTTTGGCCGACGTGCAAACGTTTCTGCCAGTTCGCTGCTTTATTTATCTGAAACATAATCGCAAATTTTAATCGTTCCTTTTTCTAAATTTCTAATCGCTAAATCTTTTCCTTGTATCTCAGAAGATTTGGCTGTTATTTCTTGTAAGACTATCTACCATGCAGAAACCACACTGCACTCGGCAGATAAAAACCTTTTCTTGTCCATTCATGCATCATGTCAGATGCTATCGTCTGTTTTTGCTAAATTTCTTATCGCTAAATAGTCCCTTCTATCTCAGGAGACTTAGCTGCTATTTCTAGAATGTTTAGCTACCGTAGAAAAATAACACTGCACTCAGTAGTTTTAAATTTTTCGTATTCATCCCATGCATGATGTCTAAGTTTATCGTTGGTTTTTCTTCAATATCTTATCGGTAAATCGATCCCTTCTCTCTGAGGAGATTTGGTTTTTATTTCTAGTAGATCTAGCTACCGTGTTCCCCCTGCTCCTACCTGCATTCTCTCTCCTCTAACTGCTTATCCTCTGTCTCTCCACCCTTTCTCCCCACTTCCTCTCTTTCCGTCTCCCTTTCTCCTCTCTTCCTCAACCCCCTCCCTCTCAACCACCTTGCATTCATTAGAGCTTTATCGTTGGTTTTGCTGGATATCTTATCAGTAAATAATTCCCTTTTATCTTGGGAAATTTGGCTGTTATTTCTAGTAGATCTAGCTACCGTGTTCCCCCTGCTCCTACCTGCATTCTCTCTCCTCTAACTGCTTATCCTCTGTCTCTCCACCCTTTCTCCCCACTTCCTCTCTTTCCGTCTCCCTTTCTCCTCTCTTCCTCAACCCCCTCCCTCTCAACCACCTTGCATTCATTAGAGCTTTATCGTTGGTTTTGCTGAATATCTTATCGGTAAATAATTCCCTTTTATCTTGGGAAATTTGGCTGTTGTTTCTAGTAGATCTAGCTACCGTGTTCCCCCTGCTCCTACCTGCATTCTCTCTCCTCTAACTGCTTATCCTCTGTCTCTCCACCCTTTCTCCCCAATTCCTCTCTTCTCGTCTCCCTTTCACCTCTCTTCCTCAGACCACCCTCCCTTTCAACCACCTTGCACTCATCAGAGCTTTATCGTTGGTTTTGCTAAACTTCTTATCGTTAAATCATCCCCTGCTAATCTCACTCCCTCGTTATAACCACAAATGGTTAAACTGCCATTAATTCAGTTTCATAGATTGATTTAGTGAAAGAAGGCTATAGCACATTAATATTTCTGTAATTATAATATTAAAGTCGCAACCTCTTCAAACGTCCAAATACTTCCATATTCAATATTTTTCGCAGTTTTTTTTTTCACCGGTGGATTGAACTTTGATCAGCCACTTTTCTTTCAGGATTAACCAAAAGAAAAAAAAAAAATTCAATAAAGTATTTCTAATTGAATTGCATTTCTTTTACACTCCCCACCCCACCCAACAGAATTTGTTTGAAATTAACCGTTTTGCACGCTTCCCATTTTCCCATCACTTATCCCCATCTCTCACACTTTCTCTCTTCTCTTACCTTCCCACTCCCTCTCTTCTTTAATTGCCTGATCCTCTGCCTCACCACCCTTTCTCCCCATTTCCTCTCTTCCCGTCTCCCTTTCTCCCCTCTTCCACACTCTCTCTCTCCCTTACATCGATTCTTCCCTTTCCTTCTCTCCACTCCTCTATCTCTTCTCTGAACCTCTCTCTCTCCTCTTTACCTCTCTCTCCTCTTTACCTCTCTCTCTCCACCCCTCTCTTCCTTCCATAAATCTCCCTCCCACCTCCTTCTATGCTCTCTTTTTCTCCTACACACTCTCTATATTTAACCACCTCTCTCTGTCACACATTTTCTAAGCTTCCTTCACGTGAAATATTAGTTCTTGTCCTTCTTCATTCATAATGACTAATTATTATTATTATTATTATTCTGCCGAGGTCGACTTTGCCTTTCATGCCTTCGGGGTCGAATAAATAAGTGCCAGTTACGCACTGGGGTCGATGTAATCGACTTAATCCCCTCCCCCAAGCTGCCCTTGTGGCATTAATTTGAAATCATTATTATTAATATTGTTTATTATTATCATCATCATCATTATTATTGTTGTTGTTGTTGTTGTTGTTGTTGTTGTTGTTGTTGTTGTTGTTGTTGTTCTTCTTCTCCTCTTCTTCTTCTTCTTCTTCTTCTTCTTCTTCTTCTTCTTCTTCTTCTTCTTCTTCTTTTTTCTTCTTCTACATTCAACAGATTAGACTGTTGGAAAAGAAAAGTATCCTTACATCGGGCTACAAGTAGTCTTAGATGCCAAGAACCTTCCTAATTATCCTAGATGTCCCTAAAAAAACATTGTTTTCTGGAGCTGTACTAAACTGGGTTTTATGCCTATTTCCTCTATTCATTTGTTCAGATCTTTAGGGATAGTTCCCAATGCACCTATAAATATTGGAATACATTTTACCTACATTTTCAATAGTCCGCAATTCGATAGCTAGGTCCTGGTGCTTTGCTATTTTTTCTATACCTCTCATATTGATTTTTCCACCATTTGGGACTATAAAGTCAATTATCTGGGACTTTCTATCCCCTTTATCTATTGCTACCAAACCAGGCCTTCTAGCTTCTACAGGGTGCGGCAAAATGACCTCTCACATTTGTAGGTTTAATAAAAAGTGAAAGGGAGTAAAAAACAAAAGATGCGTTTTTATTATCAAAATGCACATATAATGCCATTTTGTTTCAATAAGCGCAGTCTGTGACAATTTGCTTTATTTTGCTTTCAGTTGCCAACATGTATTGGACGGGTGAGTATCGTGTTTTCATTGTGGAAACATTTATCAAACCATGTGGCTGGAAAGCAAGCTTCTTACCACACACACACACACACACATATATATGCATTTATGTACGTACGTATGTTTGTATGTATGTATGTGTTTGTTGTGTATATGCTTGTATGTGTATATGCTTGTATGTGTATATGCTTGTATGTGTATAACAATATAATGATATATGTATATGGGTATATAAGTGAATATAAACATATATATATATATAAATCTGTATATATAAACATAGATACTGTATTTATATATCTGTATATATTCATGTGTATGTTTATATATGTATAAACATATGCACATACACAACACGACGAACACACACACAGACACCCCACTCGCGCATTCACATCCCCACCACACACACACACACATACACACACAAAAACAAGCAAATAATATACAAAACATTATTTTTCTTCACTAATTTGTTTTCTCACGGATTTCACCTCTTGAATTTTGGCAGGCTGTTTGTGATACAGCTTGTTTCCTAATTAAGGTGAGGTGAGGGGAAAAAAACATATAGAACAAACGTAATAAGACAAAAAAAAAAGAAAAAAAAAGAAAAAGAACATCCGTTTTGTTGATTACTTGTATGTGAATAATGTTAACGCCGTCTGTCTTTCCGAGAATTTTTTGAACTTTGTAAATTGCGAATTTGTAAATTGTTGTTGACATTTTCATTTGTAGACAAGGAGAATGTGGTGAAAAATGCTATAAAGATTAAGTTACGTAATAAAAAAGTATTTGAAAATTAATCAAATAGTATTTTTCTGCTATAGTTAATTATTTTTCTGATGAAAATCCTAATTTCTACAATCATTGGAAATATATAGATCATCAATGTTTGAATACACAAACTAATTAAATACAGAAGAAAAAAATGATGTATACAGTCATGTGATTTATATAAAGCAACATTTAATTTGATTTTCACATGTAGTACGTTGCGAGTTCAAGTCCGTCTGGAATTGATCATCTTTTCTATCATTCTGGGGTCTGTAAAATATGTATTTCATCTATATTCGTATTCATTTTATGTGGTTTGCCTATTTATGAGCAGCATAATTTATTGGATTCTGAGTCAGACAGATAATAATAATAATAATAATAATTATAATAATAATAATAATAATAATAATAATAACTGCCCGGATGCAGTACCAGGCAGTGGCTCTCATGGCTTCTGATCTTAATCGTTTGGATGTGTTATCATGTACATTGTTTTGTCTTGGTATAAAAAGATGGGCTACAGCAAATATTCTGCTCAATACCACAGATTTGCTTCTCAGTTGTTTGACCGTAACCAGTTGACGCATCGTCTTGGACTATTAATTTAACCAAGACTGAATTTGAACATACAGTGGAAAAATACAGAATAAATGCCACAAGGCATTCTATGCAGTTCTGCAAGCTCATCCCACTGAGGTTAAAAAAAAAAATAAACGCTCGATAACTGAATGTAAAACACAGATCTTAGCGGTATTTCGTCCGTTTTTACGTTCTGAGTTCCTGTTCTGTCGAGGTGGATTTTCGCCCTTAATGCTTTCAGTATTTATAAAATAAGTAACCAGTTGGGTACTGGAGTCGATGTAAAAGAGATGAATGACATTAATCTATAAATGTTTTGCTTGATTTTGATGCCATACTTGCTCATTCACATACTTGGATACTTATAAAACTAAAGGATTTTATAAAACTGATATAACTTAGTGAAGGAGAATTGAAATATTGTAGACAAATTAACATATAAGCTATACGGTTACATTGATCAACACCATTAGCAAAATAAACAGCTGCAACTCCGGAGGGAAAATACTTACATACAGAATGTTAGTTACCGTATTATTGATACACGTATGAAATGCATTTAACAAACAATCAGTGTGTTGGCATGCAATATCTAAATATGTGTTGAAAGAGAGGTTGTTTGAATATCTCTTTACATATAGCTCTACTATGAACATCATAAGGAATATGTTTTAACAATTAGCGGCATAACCCTGTTAAAGGTTATCAGCTTATAGGTTTCGTATAACTTTGTAAACGAACGCATTTCCCCTGGAATTTATGAAATCGAATATTTCATTTTAGTTTATATATATATGTAGTTTTTCATTCCAAATCTGTCTTAAACAGGAATCAAACGATTATTTTATAGTGATGGAACTAAACCGAATTCTTTCCTGTTTGGAATATCGTGCTGTGTACAATCAATATAAATGTAAGTTTACATATTGACGTTTACAGGAATGCAAATCTAACTTTAAAGACTACTGTTGCTTATGTGAATTTTAATTGCGTTTTTAATTTCATACCAAGATATCGGTTAGGAATAAACTATGGATGAATTATAAACGAAACTACTTCTACACACACACGCACACACACACACACACACACACACACACACGCACACAAACACACACACATACAGAAACACACACACACACACACACACACACACACACACACACACACACACACATATATATATATATATATATATATATATACATATATACAAATATACATGTGTATATTTATATGCATTCATATGCATATATATATATATATACACCCACGCACACTTAGGCGAACACACACACACACTCACACACACACGCATATACAGTTGCATGTATATACATACATAGGCATACTTATATGTGTGTGGCTATATATATATATGTCCGTGTATGTTTATACACACACACACACACACACACACACACACACACACACACACACACACACACACACACACACACACACACACACACATATATATATATATATATATATATATATATATATATATATTTATATATATATATATATATATATATATATATATATATATATTTATGTGTGCACAGAATTCTATACTTAGCGATTTAATACACCGTTATATGGAAATGAAATTATTATTGACTGAAAAAATATTTATCAATGTTACAGGACAGAAAGGCAATAAATAGCTCGAAGTCCCAAATCCCCTTCGGAAAATAATGTGCAAAATATTCTGAATCTTAGACAGCCTAAAACCTGTGTGTATCGGATCTGAATTTTTTAAGCAACCTTTAGAGTTCTTGGGAAGTCGTATGGGAGTCTATACTGAGGTAAGTGGTTCTCTTCATTCTCACATGTGAGTTGCTTTGTTTTGGTTTGGTCCAAACGTAAACATACACTCGAACAGACGCTTACATGCAGATTGATACATAGATATATAAATAGATAGATAGATAGATAGATAGATAGAGAGAGAGAGAGAGAGAGAGAGAGAGAGAGAGAGAGAGAGAGAGAGAGACTGCATTTATGGAGAAGGCGGAATACGTTGGAAAATGCATGCGGGGGGTGGGAGATATATTTCTTTCAGACTTTTCCTAAGCGAACTTTGGATTCGTATCAAGAAAACGCCAAAGAGATCAAGGCAATGAAGTATTCGAAATTAATCTTCTTAATATGAAAAGAAAGATAAGGTTCAAACAAAGTTCTAATTCCTTCCAAGGCACATTGCTCAAAGACATCAAGCATTTCAGTTACTCTAGCACACAACACAGCCAATCCGTTAAGCTGAATATTATTAATGATGTTGTTAAATGAACGTGCGCAAACAGACATGTACATACACGAACACACATAAACACACACAAACACACAGAAACGCGCAAACAGACACACACACACAAACTCACGCATATTTACAAATCATGTTTCAAGCAACATTCAAATATCTTATAAGATAGCCAATCGCAATATATATATAATTAACATATTAATGACAACAAAAGGGAAAATGTAAGATAGAATAATGAATAGCCAATCTCACTCATTTTATATTCAGAGGTCGTGAACTTATTTCTGTGGAGACCCTAAATGCAGACACATTGAAATATTATCAGCTATTTTATTATTCATACTTCAAATCTTGCCCTGTGAAACACAAATGTGCGATCATTATATAACAAAAATCAGTGTAAATCAGAGTTAATTTACACTTCATATTACAAAAGTTTATGATGTAATCAGTGCATTTTTCTTAGGGAAAATTCTAATATATGCCATAGATTTATGGATGTTAATAATTCAAGCAATACAACAGCGAAAACTCAGTGCAATTTTCTTAGGGAAAATTCTAGTATATGCCATAGATTTATAGATGTTAATAATTCAGGCAATAAAACAGCGAGCTAGCAGAATCTTTAGCACGATGCGCAAAGACTTTGCAGCATTCCGTCCGTCTTTAGGCTCTGAGTTCAAATTCTGTTGATGTCAAGTTTCCAGTTCATCCTTTCAGGGGTCGATAAGATTAACCATTTGAGCACGTAGAGCGATGAAATCGAATTGACCAGTTTCCCCGAAATCGTGCCAAAATTTGAAACGATCAATTCATACATTCGTGTGGTTGCTATGACTCGGAAGAGTCGTTTTTAAATAAGATTACTTAGATGGATCAAAGTGAAAGAGACAAAACTCTTGAGGGTCACCAAGTTTTGATTTGACGAAAGAGAAATTTGGAAATTAATCCGATTATTTTAGAAAGTGTCAAGACGAAATTAAATTCTAAAAATTCAGATCCGTATGACGATTACATAGATTTTAATAAGTAACAGAAAATCCTGCCAATTACACAGAGGTAGGAGAAATGATTCAACACCTGTAATATTTATGATTCATAGTGAGGACAACAGTTAGTATGTTTCATTTTTGACTTGCAACATGCACGTATAATCAATCCATACGAGCTGAAATACTCTCCAATGCACCTTCATACAACTGTATGTGGTAGGTGTGTTGAGAAGCAGTCGAGTAGCAGTTGTGTAGCGGTTGAGTAGAGATCATCCGAAGGTGCTAGATAGCAGTAGCTTGAGACATAACACTTGTTCACGGATACAACGCTTTTAACCAAGAATCGAACTCGTGACCTCACAATCACAAGCCGAATACCTTACACTCTAACTCACGCACCTTCGCTCATGTTTAAAATAATTGAGAACTTGAGACAGTTAATCAACCGCATGTGTGAAAAGGTATATTTTTTTCGAGAAATTTTCACGTAAAAACTTCAGATTCGTAACAGCTAAATGCCATCCGCAATCAAAGCAATGGAGCCATCTCTATATAATAAAGAAATAAGAGTCCAAATCTAATATCTTCGATGACCCATAGCTTAAGGGGCTGGCGGCACTAGTAAGATTAGTTTATAACATGAGCAAACCGCTAAAGTGTATATTATTAATGATTTTCATAAACGCCAACGCTCATATTACTTCTTTCAAGCAACATGGCAAAAGCTGAAGAAAACTAATAGCAATATATTATTCAATAACAATGATGTAATACACTAATCTTCAGCTTTTAAGACAAAGGATAAATATGAATACTTAGAAGTATTTTAAAATATCATAAACCCCAATAAATATCACTTAGTGCAAAGCAGTGTAGGTTAACGAGTATATGTGATGTTTGATCAATAACAGTACTATGCAGGCCACAAATCTTCGACTCTGAAATGAGATTTCTTTAGTATTTGGTTGACAATAACCTATGTTACTACAATAAGTGCGACTTCACAGTTTCAAACTCTAATGTTATGCTCCAATCTCTGAAGTATTCTTATTCGTTTCGGCCTTATCTTTTATCTTCTACTTGCTTCAGCCATTGGACTGTAGCTATGCCGTGACACAGGCTCAAAAGGTTTACACTAACAATCGATGAATCGATCATAGTATGTATTTCTTTTCTTTTTCTCAATCTGGTACTTAATCAAATGGACACTTTTTTCACAAGCCGCTTAGTTACGGACGTAAACATAACAACACAAGTTGTCAAGCAGTGGTGTGGGGCAAACACTAACACAATATTACATACACACACACACACACACATACAATTATGTGGTTTGACTATTGTAATAGGGCATTTTATCCCTAATATAGGTGTTTCTAACACACTAGTCAAATTTATTGATAATCATATATATATATATATATATATATATATATATATATATATATATGTGTGTGTGTGTGTGTGTGTGTGTGTGAGTGTATGTAGATATGTGCATATATATACGTATATATATGTATATATATATATATGTATATACATGTGTGTATATATATATATATATATATATATATATATATATATATATATATATATATATATATATATGTATATACGTTTATGAATTTGTGTTGCAAGACTCCTAATGTGAAGTCGTGTGTTGAAACAGATATTGTTGTATTTCGGTATGGTCATATTTTTTTTTACCAAATAAACACAGGCACCATATGTTCGTTCTTCACTCATGTATTACTATTCTTATTCTAAATCATATCCAATTTCCGGAAAATGTCTCCTACACACTTACATTGTATGTGTGTGTGAGTGTCGCTGTACGTAGCCTGTTGTTTAAACTTTGTAAAATTTGTGTGCAATTTGTTTTCCTTCCCTTCTTTGTTAATAACATGGTAAATCAGACAACACATGTCTGTAATTATGTTTCCTTTTCTTTGGTTATGGCGAACTCTACAAAGTTTCAATCCATCTTAATATTAACAATAATAACTACTCCACCCACTTTTCAATCCTCTAATTTGCTTTCGATAAGAAGAACTAGTACAGGATCGGCGTAGTATATTCAGACGCGAATATGTGAACATGTTTGCCTACTTCATATGACATATTCTAAGCTATCTGTTGTGAGTTGCGTTCCAGAAATACATGTGTCACACTCTCATTAAAAGAACGATTCTTTTCTTCGTTTGAAAATTCTCTTAGGGATTCATATATGACTCTCGTTCTAAGATTGATGTGTAATAAACTGATTAACCTTCTTCAGTACAAAAATATTTATTTTTGCATTCATCGAAAGGCTAAGACTGTCCAGTTGTGTAAAATAGGAATGGAAGGGGCTTATAGGGGCCTATAGGCAAAAAATGGTCGAGAACCACTGATATAAGTTATAGGTATACAATATAATATAGATATTTAATATACGATGTTCTATACAACTTTTGTCTTGTTCGTTGCTTTCCTCAGATTGCAGACTAAGTTTTAGCCGAATAAATCGCCCTCATACTTATTTTTTTACATTTTGGTACACATTCAATTATTTCCTTTTTGCTGAACCGTTAAGTTTTGGAAGGTAAACTAACCAACGCCTGGTGTGAAGCTTTAGGAAAGCTTAAGACAAACACAAAGACAGAAACGTACAAATACGGTTACACATACACATAGAGAGAAACTGAAAGAACCCGTGATATATATATATATATATATATATGTATATATGTGTGTGTGTGTGTGTGTGTGTGTGTGTGAGTGTGTGTGTATGTGTGTGTGTATGTGTGTGTGTGTGTGTGTGTGAAAGAGAGAGAGAGAGAGTTTATCGATCACCACCTCTAGACGTTTAGTGCCTGTAACTTAGCGGTTGGGTAAACATTCCCGGTAGAATAAGTAAAGGTTGAAAACAAAAACTGAATAAGTACTGATGTCGATTCATTCGATTAAAACCGCTCAATGCTCCAGCATGGCAGCAGTCGAGTAACTGAAACAGGAAAAAAAAAGAATATATATATATATATATATATATATATATATATATATATATATATATATATATATATTTGCGAGTAAAAATAAATACAAAAAAGGTGGTTTTTTTGTATGATTGTGTATAGAGGAATATATTATTTTGTTTAAAAGAGTTCCAACACTGTCTGTTTTTTATGTTTTATTTATATTTCTGTTTTTTATGTTTTATTTATATTTCTGCAGAACCAATGTGGGGTATAGAATATGGAATATACAATATATAATATAATATACAATATATAATATAAAATAAAATAAAATAAAAATGGATGGCACCATGAAATAAAGTATTGAATGTAGATGAAATATTGAGTGTTCAATATAAAGGATCAAATATATAAATATAAATATATAAAGGCTTTATTTATATATTTGATCCTTTATATTGAACACTCAATATTTCATCTATATTCAATACTTTATTTCATGGTGCCATCCATTTTTATTTTATTTTATTTTATATTATATATTGTATATTATATTATATATTGTATATTCCATATTCTATACCCCACATTGGTTCTGCAGGAATATAAATAAAACATAAAAAAACAGACAGTGTTGGAACTCTTTTAAACAAAATAATATATATATATATATATATATATGAATTATAAAAGATAAAACTCGTAACCAGTTTGTTATTGTCAACAAGTCATAAAGCTTAATATTGACATTTTTCCGTATATATTTCTTCAATTTGAAATTTTTTGTTTGGTCTGGAGATATTTTATAAGTGTTTGGTTATCTTACGCAAATGTCATCAACACAACGTGCTCAATAAAAGAAAGGTTAATTTTAATTTTTTTTTTAATTATTTTTTTTTTAAGTATTAGGTAAAAATGACAAGAAAAACGTGGGTGTGTATATGATTGATGGGTCAAGAAGTACAGTCGAAGTCAACAATCATTCGGTGTAGATTCCCAGTGAGACAATGACAAGAAGTGTCTTCTCTTATAGCGTTGGGTCTAGGTTGTGTCAGTTAAATGTGATAGAGAGAAATAGAAATGAAGCCAATATTGTATATATATATAGCCATATGTGTATGTCTGAGTACGAAGGTGCACGTATGTATATACATACATATATATATGCATATATATATATATATATATATATATATATATATATATATATATATATATATATATATATATATATACATGCATATATATCTATCTATCTATGAATCTCTCTGTCTCTATATATATATGTATATATATATATATATACACATATATATGTATACATACATACATACACACACACACACACACACACACACACATATATATATATAGATATATATATATATATACACATGTATAGATATATATGTATTTACCTGTAATTCAAAGGGACAGTCGTGTCACCTTCTATGCCATGCCGAATCTCTCTGAGAACTACGTTATAGATACGCGTGTCTGTGGAGTGTTTAGTCTCTTGCACATTCAGTAGGTTGTTCATTTGATCGTATCAACTTGAATTCTCATCGTTATAACCACGCAGTGCCATGCTATGTGATGCATATTCGCTGTATGTCATCCGAAGTGCATTCTCTCAGTATTATCTTTTCTGTATTCTGCGTTTATTACCTAATGTTTATTGTAAGTGTACTATTCATCGGATATTCTCTGCGTATTATCTACGGCAGCGTTTTTCAACCGTGGTCCATATTGCGCTTCAGATTCCATATAAAGCATTTCGTTGAAATTTTTGTGCAATAACTTGTTGATACTTCTACTAATATACACCAACTATTTTAGCAATTTTTAAAAATACAAATCCTGATAATATTTAATAATTAAAATATAATATTTAAAAAAAAAATATTGAATGATTATAAATTTCCCACCGGAGTAAAATAATAACTAAAGAGATCCAAAGAAAAAAATTGGTTGGGAACCACTGATGTACAGTATATTAACCAATGTGTATTTTCTGTTTATAATCTACTGTTTATCTTCTATATTTTATCTCATATGCTTTCTCTGTTTATTGTTCTCTTTTCTCTGTTTATTGCCTACTTCATATTCTTTGTGTGTTATCTAACATATATTCTCTTTGTGCTATCTAATGTGCATTGTCTGTTTGTTATCTACGGTGTTGGTTGTATATTATCTATAGTGTACTCCCGGTGTGCTATCTGTATATTCTTTGCGTGCCATCTAACGTGCTTTCTCTGTTTATGATCTTATTCGTGTTGTCTGTGTTATCTAATAGGAATTCGCATGCTATTGTCGTTTGGGTCTTCTCTGAGTTTTATCTGACTCATATTCTCTTTATATTATCTATTGCATATTCTATGTCTTATCTCATGTGCAGGCTCTGTGATTTATCTAATGTGCATTTTCGGGCTAGTGCTTAATATATTTTCTCTGGATGTCATCGACCGCGTAATGTCTGTCTGTCTGTCAGTCTCTCTCTCTCTCGTTGAATTTTCTATTGTGTTTTGCTTCTAAGAATTATCTGATGACAAAAGGTTTTCGCCTGGGATAGAGAGTAGTGAGTCGCTTTTCCAATTGTTACATTGAGAGAGTCTTCGCTTCTTAACTGACTTAACTATGGCTCTATGTCTTTCAATCTCAGGTACGTATCCCTTCTTCCAAATATTATTGAACAAGTTTAGAAGCTCAACATAATTGAGCCGCCATGTTTCAATAATTCCGTATCAATTTCATCTTGATGTGGAGCTTCGTTACTCTTCAGCTGTTTGATTCACGCAATTGTATCCGATTCTCCGTTGGAATTGGCATTTTTTAAGATAATAAGATACTCATAGTTACATCAAACAATAAGTCTACTGTTTGGATTTTAGTATTTTGCACTGACAGCATACTCCTTCAACGGTTTTGAATATCTTCGTTGCTGTTGAGAGTTTTCCCCTGTTTGTCTTGCGTTAATTCGTTTCAGTCATTTTGACTGCGGCCATGTTAGTTTTATTTACACATCCTCTAAATTCCTTAATTTATAGAGTTTTTGTTACTGTTTTCGCAACCTGTTTCTTGAGTTCTCTTCATTTTCTCAAGCCAGATTTATTTATCAATTTACAACGAAGTCTTACTTCTTTATCTTTATTGTAATATTGGCAATACCTATGCCATAATTATCAGTATTACTAGTTTGTCTTTCTTTCTTTTCTGTGCTTCCTTTACATCAACATGTTTTGAGCTGTCAGATGATATCCAAGTTATATTTTTTGCCAGTTTACAATTTCCTTGACGGATGTGTGCAATTCAGCCGGTCTGCTACAAGATCTTGAATATCATTTAACTTCTATTTTAAGCTTGTTATTTACACCTAATCTAAATCTATTGTTGACATTTCTCGCTTTCAGTTTGTCAACGCCGAACGATCTCGCTATTTTGGTCTACTTTACTAATATAAGTTAGAATTTGAATTCGTCAGTAACAATGTGAGGGATCTGTGGAGATGTCTGCACTTCTCTATTTTCTCACATCGGGGTACAACAGATCGTCGTATCGTGCTAATAACGAATTGGTCAATTTTAACTGAAATCCTGCACTCGCTTTAATTACATATATATTTATGAATTCTTCTAAGTCTGAAGACTGCGACGAAGTAAGTTCAGAAATGTTTATACGCGATGTGCACGCTGAGGTTGGTTATATAGTGTATAATTTCTTTTCAAATGTATTGTGCTTCCAAAATATAGTGTGCTTCGAAAGAGATTTGGAGATTTATTTATTGTTTCCAGCATTTCGTATAACCAGATATAAGCAATTCTATTAACTGGAGAAAATAGAGAATACGCATATGAAATATCTTATGTCAGCTAAAAAGAAAATGTCTAGGTGGAAAAAAAAAAAAATAATAACTGATAATAGTAATTAAATAAAAAAAAAACAGAAAAAAGTAAAACATCTGAATACCATTCTGCAAGTCGTAATTAAATCAGCTACAAGAAAAATCTCCGGAGAGGATGCAACAATATAAATGGAGTAAACAAAGATCAATGTTTAGTACACTGTATGATTCATTTAAGACAATCATTTGCATAAATGGAACAACGTATACACATTCATGACGTAAAATGTTTCAAGTCAGTATTTACATGTTCTTCGTTATTGACTTGTATGATGTTATTACAGTGCTCTATTATACCTATTGTTTCCTCTACAATATGATATATTTAACTGGTTTAAGAGAAGTTTCTTTATTCTTGCTGGTGATAAGTTTATAAAAAAAAAATGACAAGTAAAATATATACTTTCTTAAGTTTTCTTATTTCAAAAGTAATTGTGTCTGGAAGTGGAAATACAACTTTGATAATATTTTTATTCTAAACATTGAAATATTTACTTTACTGTACAATTGTATTTTTTTCACTAGTATTGTTAGTAGGGCATTGTGTGAATTAAATGGCGTTTTCAATATGCACACGGTATTGTACCTCATGTTTTTGTAGTCAGAGGTTTTTAAAAAATTTTTTTTTTTTAACAAGCTACACCTTATCTACTTGCATGTTGATTTCCCAATCGAATCAACTGGAACAATTGTTGTCGAAGCCGATTGAGAGCCAATCCACACATATATCCGCGCCCTCGCACACATATACACACACACACACACATAGACACAGCATTATCAATATCACATACTAAATGTATGTATGTTATTAAATGCTTTTAGGCGGTGGTATTTCTCTAGAGAAAATCCACTTAAAGGTGTAGTGTGTTAAAAAAAAAAGAACAAAATTATAATTCAAAGCTAGGCGCAGCGAATCGCTCCGAAGGTGAATGAGAACGAGAGATCTCGATATTTCTTTGTTATTTCAGGTCACCGGTGCCGTACATTCAATTCGCTCGCGAGACAAATTCAAATCGCTGACCCGAAGTATATACAGGTAGCATAACATCTACCTACTGATATGCGAGAGTGCCGTTTTAGTAAAACAAAATTCAATTTCGAGTTAGAAACAGCACTATAGCGTAAACTTCATCGGTGCACATACTTAAAATACATGAGTTGTTAAACGCTTTTAGGCCGCTACGAAGGATTATTTACCTAAATTCAGTGGAATACATCCACTGGTTTTCAAAATAGAAATAAGTATATATATACGTTTAATATAATTGCTTCATACAACATAGCTACATACAAAATCTGTTTGTTCCTCTAATTTTTTGACTTCAAGAACTATTAGCAAACAGCGCTTCAGAATAAGTAACGACATTATGCACTCTTAATTAATATTTTTTTGTAACATACTAAATAATCTTACGACAATACCTTTACATTTCAAATGCTGGCAGCGGTCTTCAGCAAATTCAATTCATAATGACATTTGAAGTAAACCTCAAGTATAATGAGAGAGTTTATCCTCATTATCCTGAATAAGAGAATAAAATATATATTTTAGATATAAATATCTAATGTATTTTTATCAATTATTCCTGTCTTGAAACCTTATTGTATCTTTAGGTTATCCTATGGACTTTGATTCAGTTAATAGCTATTAATGGTTGGGTAAATTGGTGTCGATTTAAAGAGATATTAAACGTAGGAAATACGTAAAGCAACTCAGTTTTGTTTGCTGCACAGATTCATCTGCAATCTCTTATCAATATATAATTACATCCACACATTATACATATACGCTCTCTTTTAGTCGAGAAAATCGACCCCAGGGCTTATTCTTTGGAAGCCTAGTATTTATTCTATCGGTCTTTTTTGCCGAAGCGCTAAGTTACGGGGACGTAAACAAACCACCATTGGTTGTCAAGCGATGCTTGACATATGCTCTTTATATATATATATATATATATATATATATATATATATATATATATATATATATATATATATATATATATATATATATATAAGAGCATATATATATACACACACCAAAGTAACGCCTACATACAAACAGACAGACACAAATACATACACGCACGCACACATTTATATATACATATATCTATACACACACACACACACATATATATATATATATATATATATATATATATATATATATATATATATACACACACACACAGAGATATATATATTGGATAGATAGGTAGATAACTGGAGCTATGTATAAACAAAACAAATGACAGCACACTCTGCGTTAATTACATGGCGTCTATAATATTCCACTAACCATATCAGTTAAGTAGATTCTCATCTCTTAAAATTCTCGCGTAAAGGAGAAAACACTCCTGTTCTTTTGCAAGCTTTATTTCTGAGCAGCTAGGTTTGTACATATTGGACATGTGGTTATATGAATGCAAATTAAAAGAAATGACACCACAGCTACAGAAAAAGTATTTAACTGTATATTCCCATATCAGTTCGGAGCCTGTTTTTAAATCAAATCAAACGCAGTGATGATTAAAACATTTCCAATTCTCCCATGTTATCACTCATCCCATTGAAAACATTTATTTTTGTATCAACCGCATATATTGCATCGATAGAATACTTACCGCTCATTCGTTCCATAATTATATGAGGGTAGCTTCTTTAGAAACATCGACAAGGATGGCGGATATCATGAGGTTTTTCTCCATTTTATTCTTCTTTGAATCTGTGTATATGCAGATAATGTATGTCTTTCATGAAACATCTGCTTTCGGTTGCAGCATTACTAGTAATATCCTTTCTGTATTTATATCGTGGAGAAAAAAGTAATGAATAATTTGTTACTCACATATCATAACAGTAGGCTTCCAATAACATATTCGATTCAATTACATTTGGTAAACAAATATACGGAAGGTAGTTGACAAGCAGAATATTCTGCCTTAATCTCTTAGGCACTGGAACAGAATTTGTATTGGTTTTGTTGTTTAAGACGTTCTTGTCTAATTGAGAACGAAGAAGAAAAGTGATATATTTGTTACAAGGATACTTGAATCGCTCTTTAAAAAATTATTGAAAGTTGATTAAATCTGACATACTCATGTCGCTATAAGATGATACAAATACATTACTTTGTAGATGAAAAGAAATTTGCAGATCAAAATATTTGACAAATCATTTCGATACTATAATACAAATAATTCGAAATTTGCTGAGATTTTAGATCTTGTTACTTGTGATAAATAGGAAAGTAATTTAATGAAGATCACTGAAATTAATTTAATTACTTCGAGGGAGGTTGTATGTATTGATGTGTGAAGTATAATGAAGATTTTCATCATCTGAAATGTTTTCAATGGTCCTTCCACTCATCATTAACTTGCTCTTATCGATTCAAGAGAACACATCAGCAGCCTATTTGAAAAACCTCTCTAATGATGCTGCTTTGATGCCATCTTCCTTAGATTCTATTTGGTCACTAACTATGCCACCGGTAACGGCTTTAGGCTAAAATAAAATCATTAACTACATTCAATTATCACGAGAGTAACACAAACGATTTTGTGACCTAGCAGTAGTCATTAGGAACTTAAATCTCTGTTAGTCACTAATAGTTAGCAACTATTTGTAATGGTTTGGACATTAACGCTATTTTATTGGTATTGCTCACCAGCTGACGATATTCCATTGCTACCAGTGTTTAAAGAGACATTTATCCGAGAGAAATATCAATTCATAACATTTGTCGATAGATATAATTAATAACTGTTCCATAATGAACACGCTCTTCAAGCAGAATTTCAATTATAAAATTAATATAATTACACATAATATTCACGGTAAGTAGAACAGTGTCGAGATGTTTAAATGACATGGAAAATTGTTCCTTGATAATACGTGAGCTCATGCATCCGTATCATATTTCCGAAGGAGTCAACTGGAAGGAGCAGCTCTAGCTTATGACTGCCCGACTTGCCAAAAACAGTAGTCAAATTTCGGAAAACGTAGTGTTTTTCAATATTTGTCTCGAACTCACGAAAGTAATTAAGTCAAGTTTAAGTGGAAGCGAGATCGAATGTGAAAGGTACTCATAAACTGAATGGTAGCAATATAAATAAAGAAATAATTAAGCGGCGAGCAGGCAAAATTGGTGGGCTTTCATCATTTTTAGGTTGATAAAGTAAATCCCATTTGAGCAATGGGGTCGATGTAATCGACTAACCGCTTCCAATTGAATTACTGACCTTTTATCGAAATTTGAAGCCAGTATTAATCGAGGAATATAAAGTTGTAATCTCTAGTAGAGAGACCATCATTGACTTGGTATCTACTAGGTTTATTAAAATAATGTGATTGATGTACAAAGGATGATTTGATCGATATTAACGTAAATTATACAATTTGTAGTGTGGTATTTTAAAACATGTGGTGCCAGCAATGAAATTACAAATATTGAAGCTTCATACAATTCTATAATCTTAATAAAACATAACATGTTCGATATTTGATCTTAAAATGTCGAAACTTTTCCATTCCTCATGGTAACCATATTTATTTAAACAATCACCCACCCTCTTTAAATGGACGTTATCTTGTCCGATAACTTTGTTCTTAAGCGATTTAAAAAATAATTATGGTGGACATTTCACTAGCAGTTGAATACAGTTTAATTTGCCTTGCCATAACATGGAAGGCGTACGTACGTTGCCAGCAGAAATCCTTCCAGTCGGGTTTAATCGATTTCCATTCTCTAGCAGTTAATTGCATTTTGTATAGGTGTTCGGAGATTGTATGCTCCTGGATATACAATGACGGAAGGTGAAAATATGCAATGAATGTGGCAAAAATATATTGGTAGATGAAAGCTAGAAAAACGCCTACAAAAACGTTAAAAAGAGACAAATTGGTTTAGTATCTGACGTGTGTTGGAAATAATTGAATCTGTTTCTCGAAACAACCAAATATTTGTTATTTTGAATCATCAACATCATTATCATCATCGTCATCTTCATTGCCATCACCCCACCACCACCACCACACCAACACCCGAATCGTCGTCGTCGTCATCATCATCGTCGTCATCGTCATCGTCATCGTCGTCATCGTCATCATCATCATCATCATTAAGGTGGCGATTTGCCTCGATTGAATATTTAACTTGTTAATGTGTGTGAATGAATTAATGGCGCGTCAGCAGTGGTTGTTTTTCATGTTATGGTATACAACAAATTACAGTAAATCTATACGGTTTAACTTGTAAATCTAAACGTCTTAAAATTAATTATATGGTGTAGCTATTTAGAAACGACAGATTCTTTATGGAATTTCACCGCAGACAGGATCAGAGGGATCGACTTGACTGTAACCTTAAACATGTTTACGTTCCCGTCAGCAATGAATGTTATGTTGCTGATCAATCTCGTCACAGTGTAATTAACTTGTCGACGACAAGTAATAAAATTGCTCTCATCCCATTAACCGAGGTCAATTACAAAATGAGGAAGAGAATGATTATGTGTGAAACTATATAAACAAGATAGTTGTTTATGACTATTTAATGTGCATAATATGGATTTCAAATTTTCACACAAGGCCAGTAATTTAGAGAAGGGGGTAAGTCGATTACATCGACTCCAGTACTCAAATGGTACTTATTTCATCGACCCGGAAGGATGAAAGGCAAATTCGGCCTTGGCGCAATTTGAACTCAGAACATGAACGTGGATGAAATGCTGCTATGCATTTCGTCCAGCATGCTGACAACTTTATCAATGTGCATGATATTTATTTACTAATACTGAGAGTGTTGGTAATTAATACATTTATCAAATATTAAATTTCTGCAAAATAGACACTGCCGACACGTAGAAAATTTATGAAAGGAATGTTGGACATCTCTGTTACTCTATATATTTGTTGTGTTGCCCTGAACAAGCAAACGTATGATTAAAACCATTTGTTTTCCGATACAACATCTCTTGGGCTACAGTCCATAATGTGCTCAAACAAAATATATTTCAAGTGAAAAATAAGGCAAGTAACCGGGTAGGATATTTACCGAGCCGGAAAAAAATACATAGTGGCGTTTCTTCAAAGTTTACGTTCAAAGTTCAAATGCAGCCAGGGTAGATTTTGGCTCTCATCCATTCGTAAATTAAGTAACAGCTGTGCTCTGGGATCGATGTAATTGACTAGTGCCATTCCACACAATTTCAGACCTCGTGCCTTATAATAGAAAGAATAGAAAGGCGAATTGCAGAATATGTGATCGAGGAAGTTTCATTCTGCAAGAATCACAGAATAGTAACAATGATTCCTCTAGTTGCCGATAACTCAATTAGAATGAAACACGCCTGATGGAAACGATATAAACACCCTTCAAGGATACAAAATGCATTGAAATGTTATTAAAAACAGGAGTGAATGCAACGTCCAACATAGCGTGTTGTTGAATTACAAATGCATTTGTAATCAAGTGTTTGTTTGTGTGCGTGTGGGTGTTTTCTGTTTTCGTTGCGTATTAGTGCGTCTGTAGTAAATGGTATTATGAAATGTGCAGACGTGTATAATAATCGCGCTGTCACGGGCTTTCGATGAAAGTAAGCTGGAAGGTAAGTTAATATAATTACCGTTGTGGAAAATTATTAACTCTTCTGTTTATGCAAAGAAAGTCTGATTGAAAATCCTAAGTGCTATTGCATAAAATCTAATTGATGCCATGTCACTGCTGAGTTGGTTGTTATAAACATAACAATGCTGCTAGAGATTTGCGTGTCGTGTGAGCTGTCGGCTACCGTAAAGGCCTGGTGGTGGTGGCGGTGGTGGTGGGGGGATTGATGAGCGACTTAGTATGTCTATTTAATGTTTATCGACCACTCTAATTCTTGATGCACTGCAGTTGCTGATACTTACTAAGATGGTGGTGAGCTGGCAGAAGCGGGGTCGATAAAATAAGTACCAGTTGAAAACTGGGGTCGATGGAATCTAGTTGCCCCACTCGTCTGAAATTGCTGCGCTTGTGCGAAAGTTTAAAGCCAATATAGCATCTTACTGAGGCAGCGAGCTGGTGGAATCATTGGCACGCCATGCAAAATGTTTAGTGGCTTTTGATCCAGCTTGAGGTTCTGAGTTCAAATACCAACGAAGTCCTCATTGCCTCTCATTATTTCGGGATCGATAGAATAAGTACCAATCGAACACTAGGGTCACTATAATGCACAAGCTCCCACCCCACGAAATTGCTGACCTTCTGTCAAAATTTGAAACCAAAACTCAGATGGCGAGATGATAGAATCATTAATATGCCGGACAAAATGCTTTTCAAAATTTCGACCGTCTTTATGCTCTGAGTTCAAATACCACCGAGATCAAATTTGCGTTTCATCCTTCCGAGTTCTGGATTCGATCTCACTGCTCTGATCATTGAGCAAGTGTCTTCTATCAAAGTCTTTAATTTTTTAATTCTTTGAGAGTTACACCCGTTAAGCAAAGACGATACTTGGACCCGTTTCAAGTATGCATGTATGTATACATATACGCAAGAGGGTGTATATGACTTTTGTGCTTGAGGCTGAGTGATCGCCTCTACTTTTCACCAATGATTAGCAGCTTTTCATTTGTCTTTACGTACTTATGTCAAATTCCACCGATTTGTCCTTTCATCCTTTCGTGGTCGACTAAATAAATTGCTGTAGAATTGTGGAACCAATGTTATCGGTTAATAACCTCCCCCGAACATGCTTAGCAGGCGTTCGTCCGTCTTTACGCTTTGATCTACCATTCCACTAATATCGAATTTTTAACTTTCATATTTTGGGTATCGATAAAATAAGTACCAGTTGAGCACTGACATCCATGTAACCCTCCTATCCTATCCTACCCCATCTATGTAATCAACTAGCCTCCTCATCCGAAATTACTGGCCTTGTGGCAAAATTGGAAGCTACTACTTATTATATTTAGGAATATTGCTGATGCTTACCCTCTTATTATTTCTTTACTGCCCACAAGGGGCTACACACAGAGGGGACAAACAAGGACAGACAAACGGTTTAAGTCGATTATATCGATCCCCAGTGTGTAACTGGTACTTATTTAATCGACCCCGAAAGGATGAAAGGCAAAGTCGACCTCGGCGGAATTTGAACTCAGAACGTAACGGCAGACGAAATACCTATTTCTTTATTGCCCACAAGGGGCTAAACATAGAGGGGACAAACAAGGACAAACAAAGGGATTAAGTCGATTACATCGACCCCAGTGCGTAACTGGTATTTTATTTATCGACCCCGAAAGGATGAAAGGCAAAGTCGACCTCGGCGGAATTTGAACTCAGAACGTAGTGACGGGCGAAATACCGCTAAGCATTTAGTCCGGTGTGCTACTGAGTCTGTCAGCTCGCCGCCTTATAAGAATGAACGGAATTTGAACTCAGAACGTAGCGACGGGTGATATACCGCTAAGCATTTAGTCCGGTGTGCTAACGTTTCTGCCAGCTCACCGCCTTATGAGCAGAATCTCATCGAAAGAAATTTTGTATAACATTCATTTGTCGTGTGGCAAGAATGAAATGAGATGCAAGGTGAAGTGTCCTTTACGCTCTCGATAATATATATTCTATAACGTATCTCCTGGGAAATCTATTCACTGTATAATGAATGCCATTGGAGGGGTTACCTAACTTTAACTTTCTTTGTCCCATTGTCTCTTACTCGCCTCTTTCTTTGTTCCTTTCTTTCATCATCTCCATATAAATATTTAAATACGCACATTTATATACGCACACATCTATGGGTCTATAGTCATACGCGTATGTTCAAACGCACACATATTTATGAATATTGATATTCATAAATAAGAGTGTGCGCATGTATTTATGTATATATAATTATATTAACATGTACTGATACACACACACACACACACACACACACACATATATATATATATATATATATATATATATATAATACAAAGAATATATATGCATGTGTATACACATATATGTACGTACTTACATCTACATGTGTACATAGAGGCATATTTATATATATATATATATATATATATATATATATATATATATAAAGTCATATATATATATATATACATAGAGGCATATATATATGCATACATATATATCACACACACAGACACAACACACACACATATATATATATATATATGTATATATATATATATATATATATATATATATATATATATATATATATATATATATATATATATATATATATGAATATACGAAAACAGGCATATGTATTTATGCATACAGATGCATATACACAACTGACAACACACATACAGACACACACACACGAATACACACAATTGTTGATAGAATAGAGTTAGTAACAGTTCGTTGCAATTTCATCAACTATCACGGAGAGTGAATTTCTAAACGTGTCCAGGTGGGGGAAAGTCCCTGGCAACTTTAGATCTGCGATAAACAAATCCATACCAATTACATTTGTTCGTGCCGGTACTGCCTTCAAAAGAGAGGTGCCCTACACTCTGGAACTACTACTACTACTATCACCACCAACACCACCACCACTACTACTACTAAGAATTATAGTATTAACTGTAGTAGTAGTAGTAGTAGCAATAGTAGTAGTAGTAATTGTAGTAGTAGTAATGGTAATAGTAGTAATGGTAGTAGTAGTAGTAGTAGTAGTAGTAGTAGTATATGTCATCGTCGCTGTCGTCATCGTAGTACTTGTAGAGGAGGAGGAAGAAGAGGAGGAGGAGGAAGAGGAGGAGGAGGAGGAAGAAGAGGAGAAGGAGTAGTAGTAGTAGTAGTAGTAGTAGTAGTAGTAGTAGTAATTGTTGTATGCGACGTCCTCGTCGTAGTGGCAGTAGTATATCTATTTTCTTTTTAACTTATTTTCGTTGAAATTATGCAAATTACCTGAGACCATAAATATTCCTTACTCTTTGTGTTTCCGTTTTATTTAATCTCTACATCGGGATTCAGCTTAGCAAAACTGATGTGTTGCTGCCTATTGAAGCAAAAATACGAGTCGATAGCTCTTGTTAGCAGGCAATCAGTTTGTCCGATTGGCTTTTCTTTACAGCCGATACAAGTTATAGAGAAAATTATACACTTGATATTGTTTCCTTTTCTGATTTAAAACTGGTTGTAACTTACACACGGAATTTATTTATTCTTTTGCCGAAGGGAGTTGGATTTAATGAATTAATAAATATAGAATTTGTGAAAAATAGAAGTTCGTATTACTTTATCTGTATATGTATGTATGTCCATCTATCTATCTATCTATCTATCTATCTATCTATCTATCTATCTATCTATCTATCTATCTATCTATCTATCTTTATATATATATATATATATATGTAGTTTAGAATCAGTAGTTCTTTGACTGCTATTTCTAAATTTTCAGTATGTTGGAGAAGCAACTCAATTGCTAATCCCTGTATATTTATGATGATAAATGGTTTTACCGATAAAGGTTTTTTTCATACTGAACTACTTGGCAAAATTGTTAATTATTAATTCTATTATTAATTGACGATTCCCTGCCCTTATTCTTGTATATATATATATATATATATATATATATATATATATATATATATATATATATATATATATATATATATATATATATATGTATATATATATATGTCCATCTATCTATCTATCTATCTATCTATCTATCTATCTATCTATCTATCTTTATATATATATATATATATGTAGTTTAGAATCAGTAGTTCTTTGACTGCTATTTCTAAATATATATATATATATATATATATATATATATATATATATATATATATATATATATATATATATATATATATATATAGCGTACAAATAAATCATTCATACATCAATTTTGTCTCCACTTTCTTTCCTTCAATATTAATTTTTGACGCCCTTCTGTTTCGGTACTCCCATAAATGGTGTCTCTCAATATTGCCTTCCCAATGAACCGTCAATTCAAGGCGGTGAGCTGGCAGAAACGTGAGAACTCCAGGCAAAATGCTCAGTGGTATTTCGTGTGTTTTTTGCGTTCTGAGTTCAAATTCCACCGAGGTCGACTTTGCCTTTCATCCTTTCGGCGTCGATAAATTAAATACAAGCTGCGTACTGGGGTCGATCTAAACGACTGGCCCCCCTCCCCCCCCCAAAAAAAAATTGGGCCTTGTGTCTAGAGTAGAAAAGAATGAACTATCAATTCAAAATTTATGCCTGTTTTGTTGTTACTGGGAACAAGAACACTAAATAAATGCATCTGTAAACGTCTAGTCGTTAGCATCAACGAGAATCTTGTCTATCTCTATCCTTTGTTTTAGCTTCTCTGCCATACACTCTCAATATGTATGGAAGCAGCTGGGTAACACATAATGTTGGTAGCATTATTTGTACTGTTGTATTGTAAATTTAGTACATCAAATATGACTTACTTATACTTCCATACATGTTCTGAAAATGCTCCTTGATATATTGCCTGAAAATACTCCCTGAACATGCTGCAACAATACATAACCACAAGACTGGCAATAACCAGAAATATCACTCGAACATAACGACAAAAATTTGACCGGACGTGGAAGGCTACAGCACTCATTAAGTTGTTGGCTTCATTTTCCCTACCTCCGTGCCCATCCGCACGATTTCATTCACTGATAGCGTTCCATGATTCCATAAGCATTCACACAATTCATACACCCTCAAAATTTTGCGTACTGACACCGTTTGATACCCTCAAAATTAGTGAACGTATTCTCGGATAGTTTTCTTTCTTTGTCCATTTCCGATTTCACGCAAGCATAATGTGTGCATATTGCCTAAAACAATTGTTGCACACGCCATGTATTTAAGACGATATATTCCTTTGACCGCGACATGTCAACGACTTTCCTTATTCTGGTGAAATATACACTGGTTGTGCATTTATATCACCACCGATATTGTGATCTCAACCGACCGAATAATGTTTTTTCAATTCCAAACGAGTCTCCACTACATCAGCAGTGCTACTGAGGCTGTCAGCTCTAAGATCTATGGAAGCCTAGAGAACAATAATTCAAACATAATTTCATATCACAAGCCCGACCCCAGTAGCATTATTAATGCTTCTGCTGTTTCCCTGATATATTCATATATCTATGCATCGATGTGTACGTGTGTGCGCATGTGTCTGTGTTTGCATGAGCATATACGTTTCATATACATATGTATACTCACATTTACAAACCTGCATGTTGTACACACACATACGCAAAGTTCGGTGTCACTGTCAACAATATTCTCGTATTAGATTAATATACATATATATATATATATATATATATATATATACGTGCATATATATGTGTCTGTGTGTCCGTGTGTGTGTGTGTGTGTGTGTGTGTGTGTGTGTGTGTGTGTGTGTGTGTGTGTGTGTGAGTATGCGCATCTATGTATATGTGATTGCGTACGTGCGTGAGCGTGTGTGTCTGTGTTAGAAGATGAAAACGTGGTTTCGCATTATATAGAGTAGTTTTATTTTACAGCTTGAATACGTCGTAGATTATACGTAATACAGCAGTATCTTATCTTATATTAGCCTACTCTCACCGCCTATATTACCTATTACTCTCTATACTGCACTTTCAAACATCTCACTTTCCAAATATATTATTTGCATTAAAAATACATATATTTCTTTGCATGCATTATTTCTGCACAAAACTAATTCATATCTCTTCGCTTCGCGTTTTGTGTGACATTTACTAAATAAAGATATTGATATTTTTGTGATATTGAATAGATTTCCGTATCAATATAGAATGAAACTCCTTTAGTTGGAAATTACTTGAAAAATCTATATAAAATCGGTCATGACCATAATCTCCAGTGTAATTTAAGAATATAGAACGTTTATCAAATAGCATTCAGAAAACACCTACAATGGTACAATTTGAGTGTTATATTTTGAAATTGATATTCATTTTCTTCTTTCGTGAATGTATGAGAAAGTTTCACAATTGTTCCATGATATTGCTCAAATCTCTCTAGAAGCATTTAAATGCATATTTTTTTCCATGCTTCGCTTATATAATCCAACAAGTTATTTTCCATGTTGTGAAAACATTTGCACATGAAGTGGGGGACTTTTGACACAAAGCATCCTAAGATGACATTCATTGCCATCACGCCAAGATTTTTGTGATTCTGCATCCATAGAATTTCATAGTTTTTGTTTTTCCATAAGACTACTTATGAGGAACAAGACATATAATACATACATACGTACATACATACGTACGTACGTACACAGAACTTGTGTTTTCTACAAAACGAGAATAACTTTTTAAAAATTCTCCTGAAAATCTAGAAAAAATGTTACTTCCATGAATTTGCGTTTGGATGATATTCTTTTGTGATAGATCTGAGGAAGATCACAATCCAAGTTCCAGCAATAATCCACCGTCGTCTGTAATTCCCATTTGCCTTCATACGTTTCCACTGATTCGATGGACGCGTTCTCCCTTCTCGTCAATTGTGTCACCAACATTTTCAGGGAATTTATTAAGGTGACTATGGAGATAGTGTAGTTTTATGCTCCTTTTTACTCCAAACTTTTGAAAGTTCTCCAGCATGTTGTCGATCATTTCGGCATATTTGGTTGCTCTCTTATTGCTCAGAAGGTCCTTTATAATTACTACAAATCGCTCCTTTTATGTTAAACTGTCGTTTGTCCAAATTAGACCGAGTGTATATTTAGTTTTTACACAAGCTGTTATATAATGAAGTTTGAAACCATTAAGTCCTTTTCATTTTATTATCGCTGTTAAATTTACAATATGGCGACTCAATCTGTTGACGCTTTCTCTGAGTTGTCTTTTCTGGTAAATTTCGCTAGCACTCACTCTGCAAGTTTCAACTAGGTGCCCGACCAGCTATTTATACTAGCGTATCAAATATCCAGTAATTAATGACACACGAGTCCATGTGCTCTCCAGCGACGTCATTAATAATAAACTGATATGATACCAGTTCGTGTTTATTCTTGTTAATCTCGTTAACACTAGTCTGTCACTCAACTTCAACTTGGATGATGTTAGAGGAATCTTTGCGAACCGTTGTTTAAAAATATTCATACGTTAAGTATATTACAGAATATGAAAAAAATGAACCAAGACCTGATATCAAGTTTCCAACAACTTGGGTCTAGAAAGCCTACTATGTCCTTGTGTTTTCAAACAGGGGACTCAAAAACACCAGCACCGGTTGTCAGGCGATGCTGGCGTACAAATATAAACACACACATACATACATGCACATATATATATATATATATATATATATATATATATATACGACGAGCTTTTTTCAGTTTTCGTCTGCCAAATCCACTCACAAGGATTTAGTCGGTCTGAGGCAACAGTGGATAACACTTGCCCAAGGTCTCACACAGTTGGACTGAACCCACAACGATGTGGTTGGTAAACAAACTACTACCACACGGCCACTCCTTCCCCTATATATATCTATATGAAGCATTTAGCAGAAACAGAAGATTTTAGAAAAACGTAACTAACAGAAAAGTCCTAGCTAATTTCTCATCAGTCAACGTCCGAAAGATCATTACAATTTCGCCTCTTTAGATATGTGTGTGTATGGGGGGGGGGGGGCGCATGCGAGCGTGTGTGCGTGTGCGGGTGTGTGAGTGTGTATATGATCTTTCCCTTGTTTCAACCAACGAACTGTTGTTAAGCTGCGGTCCTTGCAAGCCAAATATTCTGTGACCCAATGCATACGTCGATATTGTTCTCACACCTGGCCTACCACGCTCCGCTCATTTCCTTCATGTACACCCATCCACTCATACACGCAAACACACAGTCTCACACAGTCTCACACAGTCTCACACAAACACACACACACACACACACACACACACACACACACACACACACACACACACACACACACACATTCATACACAGATATCCAAACACACGCAGTTACACATTGATGGAGTGTGATAGCAACCGTAAGCCTGTAAGAATGTACGTAAGAGACTGACTCGCACAAAATAGATATGATATATGTACACAAGAGCTGTGTTAAAAGATTAAATGTGCGTTAGTTGCAATGCATTGAAGGTTTTACGTTGGAAATTTAAATTCCTCGATCAATATTTATAATTTCTAAAGAAAGGACATAGGCAGATTAAATTATTTTCACATTTTATTTAGTCTTTTCACGTTTCGATTTAAAATCTAAATATTTGTTTATTGTACAAATATTTATATGTCGAAGACACAAAATTTTAGCGTTGCGCAAGTAATTTTAATCAATTTGTAGAATAATTTAAACACATTAGTTAATTGTGTGTGTGTGTGTGTGTGTCAGTGTGTATCTCTCTCTCTCTCTCTCTCTCTCATATATATATATATATATATATATATATATATATATATATATATATATATATATATATATATATATATATATATATATGTGCGTGTGTGCGTGTCTGTGAGTGTATATATGTATATGTATATAAATATATATATAAATACATGAGTGAATATGTGTTGGAAGCTGTTTGAGTATTTGTGTATACATACACACACACATCACTAAATATATATGTATATTCTTTATTCTTTTATTTTCTCATAACTTTCAGCCCCAAGGCTGTGGCCATGCTGAAGCACCTCCAGTGTAATCACCTTTACGATAGCCAATCTCACATGATTGTTTTTTGGTAAAGGAATGAGTTCATCACTGCTACCCTCTATGTATACATGTATGTATGTATGAATATAGGTGTGTTTGAATGTATGTACGTATTCATGTACGTATATGCAGGGATTTATTTCTTAAGCAGACGATCCATGACAAACATCCTGGAGTTCAGCCTTCTTTGTTTTCAACTTACAACTGTACCTCATTCCTTGTTTTAGTGTGATGTATAGAAGCTTATCCTCTGAAACAGACCCAAAACTGTGGAATGAACAATGGAATTTGTACAATATACACATTATTATTACGAATTCTACCATTCAAATTGTTATTGTTGTTTCAAGTTGTTTCAAATAACTTATAATGTATGTGTGTGTATGTATGCGTATGTATGTGTGCGTATGTGTGTGTGTGTATATATGTGTATAGGAGTGTGTATGTATGCATATATATATCTATATAAATACATACATATATGTATATATATATATATATATATATATATATATATATATATATATATATATATATATATATATATATATATATATATAATCATATATATATAAATATATCTATATATATGTATAAATGTGTATATATATATCTATATACATATAAATATATATATATATATATATATATATATATATATATATATATATATATATATATATATACACACACACACACACACACACACACACACACACACACACACACACACACATATATATATATATATATATATATATATATATACACACACACACACGACTGGCTTCTCTCCCTTCTCGTCTACCAAATCTATTCACCACTCTTTGGTCGATCTGTCGCAACAATAGAAGATACTTGCCTCAATTAAACTGCTACCCAATGGAATTGAACCCGCAACCATGTGGTTCGGAAGCAAACTACTCACCACACACCAACCCCTACCCATTTCGATATTGATTTAAATCGATATTGACTTTAATAGAAGGTTCAGCCAGCGCATAGCTTGCAGATATTATTCCCTTAATTATTTTCTCTTAAATATTTCATTGATAATATAAAAGGCCTCCGGCGAACTCATGTGTGTTGTTAACTAATCTTCTTATATTTGCTTTTATCTTGAAAAATCATATCTTATAAAAGAGATGCCTTAGGTTATAGGTGCGTGTGCGTGCGTACGTGCGTGCATGTGTGTATGAATAAGAGTCTGCGGTTAAGTTGTCTATGTAGGTTAAGTTATAGGTTGCTTTGTCATGCAAATGAAGATATGTATGCGTGTGTTAATACTATAGATGTTGCTTAACCCAGCGGACTTGTAATCTGAAGTATTTAAAGAAGCTATCATTTCATTTCCCTGACTCTTAAATCTATCTGCAGTCAGTTCAAGTTGATCAACCGACCACATTTCGCCATTAACTTATCTATTAGAGTGATGTTCAATTGTCACTTGTAGTAGTGGTATTGAGGATAATTTACACGATAGAGCATGTGTTTGGACATAATTATTCTCTTTTTCTCTTATTTCTAAGTGCATTGCAGGCATTTTTCCTTGTTATACATTGTTATACATTTATAAACAATCATTCCGAACACCACACTCAAATGCAAAGAATTTCGATTAAAAGGGAATAATTAAGAATAAAGCCTCACCTCTTAAAGTTTTGGCATCATTCATTGTAAAATCAGGCATGTACAATATTTTATAAGGTTTCACTACGATCGTAACATATCTGCATTTTAATTAAAATAAAGGTTTCAAATATCAAACTCTTTGTATATGTCATTAACCAATTCCAGGTTAAAGTTGTTATAATATCCTGTTGGTAATATATCGTTTCTGTTTCGTCAAAAAATCAACTTTATAATTCTTCTGTTTATTCATTAACGGTCAAACAAACGTGATGATATCTAACATTAATAATCAAATTCTAAAAGCGTTTCATTTTTCTGCAAACATTTTCGTTAACAAAAACTATTAAAAAGGTTACTCATTAAAAATAAGATTACTCTGAGAGGTCCTCGATCGATTTCACGGATTAAAAAGTGAGTGAGAGAAAGAGAGAGCGAGAGAGAGAGAGAGAGAGAGAGAGAGAGAAAGAAAGGACGAAAGAAAGAAAGAGGGAGAAGAAACATTTTAAAAATTCAAATCAGGACACCTTCTGACAGAGAAAAAAAAAAATCAATAAATGACACAAACATAATGCTTCATGGCAAACTGAGAAACCTTCGGCTTTGTAAATATTAACTCGAACCGGAAAAAAAAAAAGAAAAATATTCATGAAGCGTGCTGGCAAATATAAGACGGTAGAAAATAATCTAAATGAGATATGCTCTTCTTTTCGAATATCATTAAAGAAAATCACAAAAACAACTGAAATAAAGAACAACACAACGCAATAAACGAGTTACGACGAGGTCATTCGATTTGCTGGGTATAACAATCAACATTTCCAAAAGTGACATTCTTCTGTATTGGGAGAGAGATTTTAAAGTTTTTTTTTCCAGTCATTAGACTGCGGCCATGCCGGTGCACCACCTTCAAGAATTTCTAATCGAAGGTAATGGCCGTGGTACTTAATTTTTCAATGCCTAGTGCTTATTTTCTCTGATTATTTTCGTTGAACCGCTATGTTACGAAAATCTAAACACAACGACACCAGTTATTAAGCGGTGGCAGGGGAACAAACACACGCATATGTATATATATATATATATATATATATATATATGTATATATATATATATATATATATATATAGTGTCTCTTAAGACAGCAAAGCATTCCCTCAATATACACAAGAGAGAAAAAAGCCAGGTCAGTTCCTCCTCAACTTTATTCGATTATCAAAGAATATGTATATGTATTTTTCCATATATGTATTTTCGTACACTGTTTTTAACATTTTCATCTTATTATCAGAGAATGTGTGATAAGCAGTATGTAACACTACATAGTTCATACAAAGCTTTATACTTTAAATATATTTTATAATCAAAAAATGTATATATTCATTTTAATACTCAAACTGTTTTTTAACATTTTTTATTATTCTCAAAGACTTTTGATAGTCTTTTTCTAAAAAAGTGAAACCGGTTAAGTAAATAAATATTTAAAAAATAAGTGCATTTTCAAACCTTCTTTCATATATATATATATATATATATATATA
This sequence comes from Octopus bimaculoides, assembly GCF_046866305.1. NCBI lineage: Eukaryota > Metazoa > Mollusca > Cephalopoda > Octopoda > Octopodidae > Octopus > Octopus bimaculoides. Next base: position 30,172,124 of record NC_142950.1, on the reverse strand, counting down.
TATATATATATATATATATATATATATATATGTATATATATTACACGTGACAGATAGTTGGTTGTCATATTAATCTCAGAGTTTCGGCTATCGGGGCTGAAGTCTGCTCCGGTACCTCATCAGTTATTAAAACAAAATGCTAAGAAAAAGAAAAATAACGTTGAATCAGGGGAGATTACTCCAATAGGCATGTTGAGGTGACAGCAATACTTCATTCATAGAATCCGCATATGCAAACATATGCACAAACATATACATGTAAGCACACACACAGACGCATGTATGTATATATATCTATATACATACTCACAAACGCGTGTATAAATACAAACACACACGTATATACATATATATGTCTACGCATACACGCACATACACACGCATATATACACATCCACGCATCACTACGCTCATATGTACATCTTTACATGCACACACATATACATACGCAGATATACAAAACGTAGTCTATACGCACAGGCATATATATACGCAGAAAACGTACATAAAATTAAAAACACATACACAAAAACGTACGCATCATTCCTCTGTTTTACATAATATCGAAAAGTGTCATTCATTCTTTTGTTGTCATATTATTATTATTATTATTATTATTATTATTATTATTATTATTATTATTATTATTATTATTATTAATATATATATATATATATATATATATATATATATATATATATATATATATATATATATATATATATATATATATATATACTCATTTACTCCTCTACCCTTGTTTCACTCATTTGACTGTGGTCATGATGGAGCTCTGCTTTTTAGTCGAAGAAATCGACCCCTGGACTTCTACCGAACCGCTAAGTTTCAGGGACGTAAACACAGCAACATCGGTTGATAAGCAATGGTGGGGAGCTGACACAAACATGCATAAGTATATGCATATATATAGAGATATGTGATCAAAATCATTCCAGCCGCGATGATCCTATTTCACTTCAGTTAACATACTTTGTATTTAGAAACGAATATTCAAATGTGCTCTTCCTTTTCAAAGTGATAGAGTAATATTTAAAGGGAAATTTCCTCGCCATTTTAGCAAGTCGAAGTGATAAAGTAACTCATTTCATTGGTTCACTTTCGTTCAATACAAGATCATATTATCTAAGTTACAAATGTCATGACATACCATAAACTACCTGGCTTCAGTAAGTTACAATTGTCATGTATTAGCATTTAATACTTGACTGTCTTAAATTGCACATCTGAGGTTCATTACAAAGGAAAAACACAAACGATATTCAACCATACCGATTTGTATTAAAAGATGCCAATACTATAATTCATTATTTAGATTACGTATCTATACAGATGTTTACTAAGAAACGGCGAAAATTGCCTCACTAATTATCTCGAATATATTATAGCTTCATTTAGAGAATTGCGTCTCATTTAATATGATTGAATATTTTAATCTTAGAACTATCCAACGTATCCACACAGTTCTTCCTACACTCTACAGACTTTGCTATCAACAACACAAATTATAATATTCAGAATACGTTAATAGCGATTGTATTAACTTAGCAAAGGTACTTAATCTATTTCCTTTGTTTCCTACGCATGTATGCATACCCCCCACCACCACACCCCCCACCACCACACACCCCACCACCACACACAGAAAGATAAGTATGTGTGCGTGCGTGTTTGTGTAAGTTTATATATATATATATATATATATATATATATATATATATATATATATATATAAACATACACAGGTGGAAATAGCACAGAAGTAAATCTAAGACATTTCAATTTAAGAAGGGATTTAATAAAGATGATCTTTAAAATAATATAAAGAAAATATTACTAGTTTCTATGATGAAAATTTTGAAATAAAAACTGTTTAGCTTGTGTCTGGGGGTCGAACTCACGACCATACGATCGTGAGCCGAATGCCCTAATCACTAAGCCACGCGCCTATATATATATATATACTCACATCCATGTGATTACACGTCAAGTGCTTTACCATTAAGCTAAACTGCCCAGTATCGAATTCGTCTGCAATTTTAGAACTTATAAATTTACCTTCATAAGATGCTAACGTTAACTTCAACTTACGTTTTAAGTTTGTCTTAAAAGCGTTGAGATGCATTGAAGCATTGAAAGATACAGAAATAATTTTTTATTCTTAAACGCGTGATAATGCTAATAAATAGCGTGATCAGGATAAATTATCCATATATATATATATATATATATATATATATATATATATATATATATATATATATATATATATATATATATAAATATATATGTGTGTATACATATATAAATATATACACACACATATATATGTATGTATATATATATATATATATATATATATATATATATATATATATATATATATATATATATATATATATATATATATATATATATATATATATATATATATATATAATGTGCGAGAGAGAGAGAGAAGCAAGGTGTAAGAAGAAGAGGAAAATAAAGAATGAGAGAGATATATAAAATGGCTGTGATCTCGGTCACACCTTCCGAGTAGATACTTTTTAGTTGTTACGTTTATGTATTTATTTTGCAAGATTCCTGATGTAAAATCTTGTGTAGAAACAGATATTATTATTGTTTCGGGATGGTCATTTTTTTTTTTTGGCATGTAAAGACACGCATAATATATTCGCTATTCACTTCAGATTTATTATTACTTTTATTTTAATGACTCTTGTCTTAAATATTTCGTCAGGCATCCTGTAACTTCTTCAGCGACTCTCTATCCCACGTGTCAGTCCCTGCTCTGTTTAACCCATTCAGTTGTTATATTAACTGAACTACCAATATCATTGCTTTAGCATGTGCATTAGTATTACAGATACACATCGACTCCTAAATTAATCTCAGTCATAACCAGCTTGATAACACGACAAGACAGGATCATTTTCAGTGCAGTTGATTCCATACAGCTTCCAATTTACTCAGTTTCACTCATAAGACCTGTATTTACTCGTGGTTAGATGGCACTTCTCTGAGATGCTATTGATTTCCGCCAACAAGTGACACCAGCATGTCTAAACTGACATTTTTCCGCATTGTCACAGTTAGTTAAAGATAAAACCAATTTACAGTCACATTACGAAAACAAAAACTTCATTAACAATGATGCAAAAGAATGTCGTGATTAATGTGTGAAGGGCTAATTACGACAATTATTCGAAGAAAATTACTACTCATCATTTGCCGTTGTCTAATGGTAATTCATTCAGATGGCAATTTCTTTAGATTATCAAGCAAATATTCGGATGAAAAATTAATCCTACATGTTGAATGATAGAGAGGCAAGGTCAAGGTATCTCGCAAATTATTCTGAATATATTTCACGACCAGATTTCAAGTAATATTTGTGACAAAAGTGAAAGTAGTTCCTGAATGTGCTTCTCAGGAAGTTCAATAAATATGTCGTTTTATAGAAATATATTTGATTATTTTACGAATATGAAAGTCTTCCCATAGTAAGTAGTTATCGATGATGGGAGAGGATGTAATGTGCATGATTTCCGAGTTGATACAATTTATCAGAGTAAAATAAAATCGTCATCTATTGTAAAAACCTTCAAAATTAGATATGGAAAAGAACTCTTTTGCGGATTTATTATGAGTAAATAGTGTTTGCATGGGTTAATGAAGGAAGGAAGTGTCTAACTTTATTTTGTCTACTAATTCATTAGCACTCGCCACTGAATTTTCATGAGGTAAAATTAAGGAAACTCATTTGTGCTACTTGCATAAAAGGCGATGGAGAGATATAACAGATTTTCACCCACTGCATATGTATTTTTATCTTACACATTTCTGTGTTTATTTCTCTCATAAATGCAACTCTGCGTAAAAAAAACTGACAATAAGAAAACTGAAAATTAACAGCGAAAATAAAAGGAGATATCTATATTAGTTATTTTCTCTCACCTTCTGGAATGCCATTTCCAACATACATTATCGCCCTTTCAGTTCGCCTACAATTGCAATATATAGAAGTGTTGTTCATTAATATTTCACGTTTCTGGTTACTACTCTAATAATAGGATAAAAAATTCCTGGACAGGTTGTAAAGAATATGTTAGGAAATGTAATCATAACACGAGTGATATGGTTAAGACAATAAATACGGAAACACCTCCATTCAAATGAAAGAAAGATAAGCAAAATTATCATAAGACTTCTTGGAGTCAGATTTAATTAGAGTGAATTCACTGATAAATCTATATTACCTTCCAAATACGATAAGTATAATGTTAATGGCCGGGAACCAGGAGAAGATAAGAAGAATGGTGATAGGGATTACACGTACGAATAAAATTATTTTTAATTCGAGACGATTAGTAATCAAGAGAAATATAAGGAGGAATAGTGGTGATTATCGTAGCTCTATCAAACGGCGGGATAGGTCAAAATTAGTGATCAGGTATATTGCAGCATTCGGAGACCAAATCACCACCAATATCCCGAGAAAAGTACTTCAAAGCCTTAAAGAAGTATTTTCTAGCATCAAGCCCATTGGGAAAATTGTTTAATGATCATTCAGATAATATTGCATATCCAACAAGGAGCCTGACACAAATCATAATCTCTCATCAACACCTGTAGACTTAGAGAGTTCATGCTTAAATATCTAATATACCAAAGCAGTAACAAAATATGTAACAATCATAATAAAGATAAGGTGTTCGAGCGCCGAAGACCGGGTATAGGAATCCTTAGGCGGGAAAAACTAAAGCGCCTAATATTCGACAAAAAAAGAAAGGTCGACAAAAGTGGAGACCTGGGAATTAGGATCACCAAAATGTGACACCTGCGACAGTCAAGCATAAAGGTTGTTCTTGTTGTCATCGGAGCGATGGGTTCAATACCACTCAACATGAAGAAACATCTTGACACTTTAGAAATGCTCCACAATTTTGGTCTACTGCAAAAAATGTACTTTACTTGGAACTGCACGCATACTGCGTAAAGTACTGACTGAGGTGCTTATGACTTTACAGACGGTAAAAAACCCCGGTACACACAATACCTCCAATGTACATCATCACAATGTTGAGTACTGTTAGACGTCTTCAATAATAATAATAATAATAATAATAATAATAATAATAATAATAATAATAATAATAATGATAATGCGAAATGCTTAGTGGTATTTCGTTCCGAGTTAAAATTCCGCCGAGGTCAACTTTGCTTCACATCGTTTCGGTGTCGATAAGTTAAGTACCAGTTGCGTACTGCGGTCGATCTTATCGACTGGCCTCACCGCCAAAATTTCGGGCCTTGTGCCTAAAGTAGAAACGAATATATCGGCATTACAAATCAAAACAGTTGACAAGTAGTATAAGCATCATCCTGAGTCTCTAAACACGGAGAAAATGTATCGATTCTTTGTGACTTACCAGTATATACAGACAGAGCCATCAAAGCTAATAAACCGGATGTTTTTGCGACAGTATTTTGCAAAAGACCAATATACTAACGTTTCTTTGCTGATGTGTATCACTTGTGATCATGACATTTCGGCGAAAAGAATTTCAGAACCTCAGTAAATATAAAGATTTGATCACTGAAATCGGGAAAATGTGTCATATTAAGGCGACTATAATACCAACTATTGAAGGAGCCTTAGCAATGATGAAAAAAAGGAACGGAAAACAAGTGAGGATGATATCTAGCTTACCATTCCTGCAAGGAATGCAAGAGAATTTAAAATTGGTACGGTAAATACAATGAGAAGAGCATTTTTAGACTGGTATGGCATTGTGAACAGCATTGTCGTAGTGATAACTATAACCTATGTAAATATTTTTTCCCAGATGAATTTATTTGATTTTGGAAATGAAAAATCAGATATGTTTATTTTAATGGCCTGCCAAATCTCAGCAAGTAGAACTTGCAATTGTGTGGAAAAGAAATAGAAAAATGTGTGAGATGAAAAATACATATGAACTGGGTGAAAATCTGTTATATCCTTCCATCATCTTTTATGCAAGTAATAAAACTAAGATTCCTTAACTTTACATCATGAAAATTCAGTGGCACGCATGTAGTAATAAATTGGTAAACTAATTAAAGTTAAATTCTAATTTCCTTCGTTAATCCATACAATCAATATTTACTCATAATAAATCTTCAAATGAGTTCCTTTCCATATCTAATTTCGAAGGTTTCTACAACAGATAATGATTTTATATTATTCTGATTAAATCTATCAACTCGAAACCCATGCACATTACATCCTATCCCATCATCGATAATTCTTCGTTGTAGGAAAACCTTCATATTTGTAAAATAAACAAATATACCCTTATAAAACGGGATGTTTACTGAACTTTCCGAGAAGTGTATTAATTATTCATTCAGAAAAATACAAAAGAATTAACATCTAGGAAATGCTATCATTTCTCACACAAATTTTATTCGAGATTCGATCGGGGAATTCATTCAGAATGATAATTCATTCAGAATAATAATTTTTTTCTCTATCGTTCAACATATAGAATTAATTTTTCATCAGAATATTTGTTTCTTAATCTATCTAAAGAAATTGCCATCTGAATGAATTAACATCAAACTACGGAAAAAATTATGAGCAGTAATTTTTCTTGAATAATTATCATGATTAATCCTTCACACAGTAAACTCCGGAATTCTTTTGCATCGTTCTCGATCATGATTTTATTTTCGTAATGTGATGATAAATTGGGTCGAACTTTAAGCAACCGGGACAATGCAGGAGAATGTCGAACTGTACCTGTTGGTGTCACTTGTTGAAAGGAACCAATGGCATTTGAGAGAATAGTCAGCTACACTAAACTCGCGTAGACACGGGTGCTGTGAGGGAATCTGGGTAGACGGTAACTGCATGGCATTACTCTGGGAATGAAATTGGGTAGATGGAAACAATTTGGAATTTATTCTGATTGATTGTACCTTGTCACATTCTCATGCTGCTTATTCCTGAGTTTATGTTGGGATTGATGTGTCAGCGTAGCACACATGCTAGATCAATGAGGCTGGTGGTTCAATTGAAGAAACAACTGAAAAAATATTTCACGGAAAAACCTCACCTCTTATATCTCACCTTTATCTATCTATATATATATATATATATATATATATATATATATATATATATATATATATATATATATATATATACGTACATACATACATACATACATACGTTTATGAATTTGTGTTGCAAAATTCTTGATGTGAAACCGTGTGTTGAAACTGACATTGTTATATTTCGGGATCGCCATTTGTTTGCCAAATAAACACACGTGCTATATATTCGTTCAACGGACATAAGATAAAAGTAAGAAATATATTACACGAGTAAAGAATGAATGTATAGTGCATGTGTTTATTTACCAAGGAAAAAATTATCATTCCAAAAGGTAATAATATATACATATATATATATATATATATATACATACATGCATACATATATGTGTATGTGTGTGTGCGTGTGTATATGTATGTATGCACAGGAAACAAAATAATGAATCATATTATTGACGTTGTTTGTATAGTATATAAGGATATATTATGGCATTATCATATTTGCGTCGTAATGTGTTGTTACTGCTTACTGTACATGTTGGTGGCATCAATAAGGATCATTAATAACAAGCAGTATTGTTAAATATCATTTGTGTTCTTCCTTTGTAATGAATGTGAGAAGATGTGCAATTTAAGGCAGTGAAGTAAATTACGAAGATAGTATAAATCTTATTTTATAAAATTGGTCAATGAAAAGAGTAAATTTATTGTATCGACATGCTAACATTGGTCTGGAAACTTCTTTGAAATGTTATGCTCTCAGTTTGGAAAGGAAGGACATACTAGAAAACGTAGTGCCAAATATAGTGCGAAATGTAGTGCAATATATGAAAATAGAGAAATAGCGAGAGAGAAAGATGGGTTTTGAGAATTTCTATGGGGTTATCAATATCTAGATTTTTATTTATTTGAGTTCGTGCAAGTTATCCGCGATATCCTTATGATTTATTGATGTATTTAATTTGAAAGAGTTATTTACCATGTGTATTAATAATTTTAATTTAATGGGTATTGATACTCAGTTTATTATACCTAAAAGATTAATTGATCCTATATATATATATATATACATATATATATATATATATATATATATATATATATATATATATATATATATATATATATATATATATATATATATATATATATATATATATATATATATATATATTGGTGTGTGTGTGTGTGTGTGTGTGTGTGTGTGTGTGTGTGTGTATGTGCTTGTGTAGGGAGAGTGCTTGACCGAGATATGTACTTATGTACTAACACACACACTTGTATGTATGTATATTATAATTTTTGTATAATGAAATGAAATAAATGAAAGAAAAATATCAATTCCACTCCCCATGTTACGGCATAAATTTCGTGAAAATATGTTTGTTATTCTATTCTGTGATATACAATCAGTTTATTAGAAAACTAATAGATGTGCATTAAAAAAATATATTTTCTAGAGAATTTTGGATATTAAGGAGCCATAAATTTTGGCATAAAATTTACATTCGAGAAACTTCGAAAAGATTATAAAACAAAATTCAAAATGCATCATTCAGTTTTTGTTATAAATTTACATTGGGTTCCTGGTATCGATATTGGATAAATTATTCATAAACAGGTCTCATTTGATATGAAAAGAAAAAAATAGCAGATTGCGACGCGTATGTTTTCGCTGTAATGTGTAATTTTCATAGTTTTACTTGCATGTTAGTTTTTAAAATAAAACCGAGATATATTGATGAAATATACTTTGTGTAGTTATTAGATAACATAGATTAATATTCAGAACACAAACTTCCGAACATCCTTTGTAATGTATACTGCATGATTAACAATTTTCAATCTAAGGCATACTTTTCCTTTCAACGTGTTTCAGACCGTGATAATGAATGGTATGTGATATTGAATGGTATGTGATATCTCCAGCATCACAGTCACATAAAGTCACATATTTGTTGGGAACCATAAATACAATTGAAAGGAACTGATACACATACGTGGTAATTACTCTGTGGATCCCACCGAGATGAAAAGTAAAGATAATCGAGTCAGTATTTGGAAAGAAGAACCTAAATAATAAAATGCATTGTTGTACATCATTTGATGTAGACGCCGTATCACTTTGGTGCTATTAATTTTATCTGTTTGCATATTACCACAGTTTAGTACAGTCTTTTTTTTCTCCTGTATGATATGGCAATTATTTAACGTTCCGTACAAACACGGAGAGGGCACGGAGAGGGCTTAGAACTTGTATCAATAACGATTGTGAATAGCCATCTGCATACACGTTTTTATCTTTTTTATATTTTACTTGTTTCAATCGCAGGACGGCGGCCATTTTGGATTTATCAGAAGATAGCAACACTAGTGCGAATTTTCAAAAAACCTGTTGCTTATTCCCGCGTCCTCATTTTTGTTGCACCGTGAAGCTATCAGGAGGTAAGCAAACAGTCAGAAGCTGTCATACTGTTGTGCAGTGCGAATACATACGCAAAGACATAGAGACACACATAGCCGGGCACGATGCAATATACAGTAAGTTTATGAGCGACAGCATAGAATCTCTATGCCAAGCAAAAAAAAAACAAACAAACAAAAAAAAGTATTAAACTAGCTGTTGGATCCGGCGTAGCTCGTGTTTTCAGTGTTCAAGTTAAGCCCGCCTCTGACCGTTGAAATTTTACACGTGATTATAGTTCATGTCCATCAGTTGATACCAGATCTGGAATTAAATTAAAACCTTTACCGTCTCCCCTACCACAAAATTTAACTAAATCTCAAATTTCATTATCGAGTTTTCGAAAAATCCCGACCTTATTTGCACTTCAGGGCATGTGATCTACCTATGTGCCAAAAAAGCATTAAAATCGGCTGAATAGTGTGGGAGGAGTTAGAATAACTCCGAACACACACAAAGACAGACACCATTACACATTTATGTATACAGATTTTATGCAGTAAACCTTTATAACTATTCTAAGATTGTCTCAAGTACAAATTTATGGTGTTTATCTGATATCTCAGTTTGTTGTTCGCTGAATTTTAATGTAATGAAGGTTTAACAAATGTATGATTGACATATTGGCTTTCTGAGATTAAATAACAACCATCGCCTCATTGAAATATTCTAAAATCTAAATTTTCGGAAGCTTCTATTGTCAAGATTATTTCCTTTACATCAATATGCATTGTGTTAGGTTTTTTATTAACCTTATTTCATGTTTTTAATTTTTGAAAAATTTAATAAATACTACGAATAAAGCGAGATTGCTATTTTTCAAAGTGTATTTTTTTTAAAAACATCATTATGCTTGTTTTGAAGGGAAAATAATTGAAAATGTAACCTTTGACAACATCTAAATGTTTATTGAATTTATTTCAAACGAACAAGGATTGCAAAGGAAATTAAATTCTTGTTAGAATTCCTTACATTTGAATAATTTCAGCTTCGATTTTTGAAGGTATTACCAGAGAATAGCGATGCTTAATTGTATATGTTAATAAATTTATTAAAAATTCAACAAATTACCGCTGTTTGATAAACGAAAGCATAAAATAAAGATTATTGACATCGAAATTGATTGTAAGACATCAGTAACCCATATTAGAATGTTGCTAAAATATTTCTTGTTTTTGTTTAGCAACCCAACTTAGGATTTAATCAAACAGACCTATAATGAAGCGCATTGAATCAGTGATCGTCACAGGTTTTTTATTTACAGGAAGAACATTATTTACTGTCCGCCGTTTTTATTTACCAAGATGGGAGCGTGTTATATGGGGAGGTTTGTGTCTTCTTTCTAGCAGTTTGAATAAGAAAGTAAATGGCTACGCATTAGTATTGTGTTCTTGCGATAGTGTTAAGCGAACAGTAAAAATTAAACGGTCGTCAATGGAGTTTCTACCTTATATCTTCACATTTTATATGAGTCAGACTATTTTCCTGAAGACCACTGTAGCATTATATATATATATATATATATATATATATATATATATATATATATATATATATCAAACAATAAGCAACACGGATTTCAAAAGTGATTGCAGTACGCACGTTTCATGCTACTTCAACTTATTTAAGTAATGTGAGCATTACCTTAAATGCAATATGAAGAGCAATCTTCAGCTGCACGAAAAAATGTAGAAAAAAAGACATATTACAAATGTGGCAACATATTAAAACCAAGTGGGAGAGAGCAGAGGAAGAATGTATAAGTCCATCTTGACATAGCAGGGTCTATCAGGCTAGACTCTGCTCTCTCCCACTTGGTTTTAATATGTTGCCACATTTGTAATATGTCTTTTTTTCTACATTTTTTTCGTGCAGCTGAAGATTGCTCTTCATATTGCATTTAAGGTAATGCTCACATTACTTAAATAAATTGAAGTAGCATGAAACGTGCGTACTGCAATCACTTTCGAAATCCGTGTTGCTTATTGTTTGATTTTAATCACCCATCCTTTTGGGATGTGATATTCGGGTGCCTTCGCATAAGTACCATATTCAAGCCTTGAATCTATATCTAAACCGTATATATATATATATATATATATATATATATATATATATATATATATATATATATATACATATGAATATATATATATATATATATATATATATATATATATATATATATATATATATATATATATATATATACAACTATATCAGTACATACGCTGTTTTAGTCTCTGTTCAGTCAAAATCGACTGTATACAAGTGGATTCAAATAGAGTGGTAATTCAATTTATTTTATGTGGGTTTTAATGTAGATTCTGTTTGGAAAAAAATTTATTGACTAATTTTTGGGGTTATTTTATTGTTTAGAATTTATTCTTGCATATAGAATGTTATACGTAGGCATAAATATAGAGGTGTGTTGCTTTTGGTAAGTAAGCATATTCATATTCATGTGCGGAAGAATATAGAGATATAAGTAAATTTGACCACCGAGTGTGAGAATAGGACATACGCTATCCCATAATTGATTCAAAGTGATGTATAAATTTGTCGTTCATTTATTGCAATTCCTCAAGTCCTCTTCTATCATTAATTCGTTTTCTGTTCCCATATTTTTCGTTCTTGTTTCCTGTTTTTCTTTCATTTTGACAGTACTTATTTTTTTCCAAACCTTCAACTTCTCTCATGCAGATGTTACTATGACTCTTCCCGGTTTATCTGCTAGAGATTTCGACATAAAATGACCGACACGTAAATTGGTCAGTAACGCAAAATTTCCTTACAATTTCACTTTGAATCTCAGTAAGTCTTTTGGATAATTAACGCCGAAATACACGATTTTTGTATTTCTTCTAAGTTTTATGGCCTGAATAATTTATGTTTCGTTATTTACTTTGTTTTGTTGCACGTATTATGTTTATCTTCGTGATTTACATTGTCAGTGTTCATTTTATTGTTTGTCATTCTATGGGCACCACTAGTGCTTTTGTGAGGTATTTTTCTTCTTAATTCTGTATTTCAGCTTCCGTTATCTTTTTCATTTTGAGAATGTATCTTCTTATATTAGCTAGTTTATCGAGCTTCACATCGACTTATCCACATCACTATTATCTTTCCAGATTTACATGAGTATGCTGTAGTATTTTCGTTTTATGTGTAGAATATTGCTGTAAATTAAACTTGTACGATAAAGACATATTCCTCTCGTATCAACTGTCTTTTTAAAAATCATTTTATTTGCAACACCTGAAAAATTAACGCCCGGTCCTATATTCAGTCTGTCATCATTATCGCACGGTACTGGCCCGCTCGTTTCTGGTGTGAAAGAGACTTTCACGTGTAATTTTTCGTACGGTTTGTGTAATAAGTTTAACGTTCGCACACTCTGTATGTTATTTCTGAGCTGATTAATGCGGTTATCACTTAAATTTTCCTTAATTTCTGCTGTGCGATATTTATAGACGGAGGCAGTTGTTTGGTTGATATGAATCACACTTTGGAGATCATGATTACATGTGTTCTGAGAATGTTGGAGATTGCAATCACTTGTAATACATCATTTAATGTGCAAAATAAAAATAAGTTTTATTGAGTATTACTTGGTTAAAAACTACCATTTTGTCAATTTCTTGTAAGGTTTTATTTGTTGTTTTTATTCCCCCGTGTTGTTGGATAGATTTGGGAGGAAGTGGTTTTTGGAGAGTAGATTCTGAGCAATTTAACTATTATTATTATTATTATTATTATTATTATTATTATTATTATTATTGTTGTTGTTGTTGTTGTTGTTGTTATTGTTTTTGTAATTGTGAGATTGTTGTTGTTGTTATTATTTTATTATCACCCTGTCAAGGGTATTGTTAGAAATGTGGCGAAATGTTTCTTCTGCATTTCTTTTTAGTTCACCTTTCTCTTTGATATGCTACCATTATTCTTAATTGATTATTCAACTGCTAGAGATTTACTGTAACTTTCTGTCTTTTGAATAAAATTTCAGTCAATTCCGTTGACGAAAATGCGATCAATTCAACCAGCGGAAGTGTCTTTCTGATAAACTGTGTCTATGCATTTAAATCTTGTCAAAGAATGCTTTTATAAAGATAACATCGCAACTAATACACAAGTCATCGCATAAAACTTGTAATCCTAGCAGTGAATTCTAAATTTGAATTGGATATCTGTCTGTGTGTAGATGTAGAGGAAAGATACATTATGTTACATGAGTTTTCTTGATAAGAATATGCAGTAGATGAGCGAAGATGACTTTAAACGTGAAGTTACCATACCAGGGGTTCTAGTCAAATACAGACAATTTTTTCAGCATCTAGAATGTACGGTGAATAGGGTTTTGTAATTTTAAGACATGTGAGCTGAGAATTAATTCAAAAGTAATTGCTATTCGTGTTTACTAGGAAGTACAATATTTTGCTTAAAGTAATTAGCTTTGCATACATACCAAAACCGTACACATCTCTTTGCTTATTCCTGTGCAACAGTCCAACGATATGTGACTTTAAGATTTCTAGAGAAAGTCATGTACAACATAAGTGTAACTTTATTTTCTGAATATAAAAAAAGAATTTGAGAAAATTTGACTGCAGAGTAAATATGCTGAGGTCAGAATGATTGTGAATCGTGAACATCTAAGCGATAGCTACATCAGCTATATAATGAATTTGCGTGAGAGTGATTGAAATGTGAAGCATTTTAATAAATGATGTTTAATCTTTGCCTTCAAAATATTTCAATTATGTGTAGAGGTAAGAAATCGAATGCTTACAGTCGCAACTACAGTTACAGTCGTGAACATGTATTCAGGCGTTGGTTTAAATCATTGGACTACACGACGATACTCAAGACATGGGTAGGCTATGAGAAAAGGAAAAAAAAGAAGTAGAAATATGATAGTTATTTGCGCACAATAGGAGCAACGTGCACAACACATACAATTGTTTGAGTTTAGAGTTGCAAAAATAACAAATAGATTAAAAGGATTCATTTGAAACTGTAATGAAAATATCCTTTTTATTAAAACGCCAATGTACGTAAAAAAAATGTGTTTTAGAAAATGAATACAACAAAGCGCTATAGCTATATTATATATTGTTGTGCGTAGAAGCTAAATTGAATGATTTTCGTTAATGTACGTATGTGGATCAGCAAATAAAGAATTCCTCGAAACTCGCAAGCGCAAATTCAGTTAACTATTAAATGCAAATTTTAAGATTGTAAACGTTTTATAAAATGCTTCCCATGTTCCCAAATATACATTATTCTGCATAAACAGCCAATCAGTTAACCCGAAAACAAAACTGAGTTTACTTTGGAATGTTTTCCTAGGGTTAAAGATTATTTCTTATAACGAGCAAACTTTTAAGTATCGTTCACCGTATGATAATGAGAATTTAGCAAGAATTGATTTATAGGTACGTTTTTCAATATAATGCCTTAGGATTGAATTAAGAATAACAAAAACAATCCAAAAGGTATATCTGTAGGTATAATTCTTCAAAGAATATGGAAATAATCATTTTGTGAAGAAAAGTTGCCTTCAAATATCTAATATATCTTTACTTTTCTACATTAACATATTATATTTTATCATATTTAATAAACATGTTTTTATTCTAACATACTGAACGATAAATGAGTTCACCCAAAATATCGTTTTGTCTATCATGGATAAATTGAATTCAATGATAATTCTGAAAATTTCAGAAGTAGGAAAACCTATATTTTCCTCCTAGGATAAAATCATGTTGCTAAGGACTTCATCTATAATTGGTGAATAATAATGACCAAATCTAACAACGCCTGTATGAGATAAATAGCTAGTAGTTTTATAATCAAAGTTATCAATCGATAAAATCCTTCTACACATGGTCAGATAGCGAAGATACAATGAAACGCAACATCGCTAACTGGTTGTATGTGGAACCTTAAAAATAGCAAGAAAACCATGATCTGCAATGTAGTGTATTGTATAAAACTAATGAATATAGATACAAAGATCGGGAATATTATCATTTTAGACTAAAGTTCAGTTACTCAAACCACACCCGAAATAATATATATACACGCACACACAAACGCGCGCAAACATACGCAAACACGCACAAAAACACGCACACATACACACATGGAACATTTTGTTTATATAATCCTAATGCTCTAAAGTTTAGAATATTTTTTCATAATTTTCTGCTGTGCTCAACTAATACATCTAAATTTCCTAAATCGCATCTTCAACTCTTATATACTTTTCATGAAATTTAGCCCATTTTTAGCCCATTTCCGCCCGAATTTAGCCCATGAAATTTAGCCCATTTTAATAGATTAAATTATTTTTAATCATTGCAGTTTTAAATTAATTAATTGCACGTTTTTGTTGATATAGTATTCTATGAAAATATCCAAACTTCATATTTTATATTAACTGAATACATTCTGATATGATGAAGTTTTCTCCAGATGCTTTCGTTTATATGCATCTCAAATCTGAACTTAGTAACCAGTAACTACGCCGCACTTTCGAACGACGCAGATGTTTACACTAGAGTTCAAACCGTAATTGCTTAAGTGAATTTAATAGTGTTTTGTGTTTTAGAATGGCTTACATGTCTTCACTGTTGCAATTATATTTACATTGTGACTTTCAATTAAGCATTGTGGTTCAAATATTAATGACTTATTCTTAGTTATGATCTTGTAATTATACCCTGTTTCCACAAAACAATAACTCATTGTAGTCTTTGAACTCTAATTTTACCTTTAAAGAAATTAAACATTTTGCTTAACACGTATCGTTATATTAATACTAATTTCACAAAATTTGATTATACATTAATAAATACATTAATCTGAAATAAAACTTCGACTTCAAAAACATTTTAGATTAATTTAATAAGAGTTCTATGGCAATTAAATCCCATGAAAGTATACATTTCATTTGACATAGTAATTTGTTTTCTATAAACTATGGTCGTCATCACTATTATTCTTGCAGAAGGTGGCGAGCTGGTAGAATCTTTAGCACACCGGGCGAAACGCTTAGCGGTATTTCGCCTCTCCTAAAATTTCACGCCTTGTGCCTGTAGTAGAAAGGTTCTATCATTCGTGTTATTCAGGCAGCAATCTGGTAGATTCGCCGGACAAAATGCTTAGCTCATTTTGCCTGTCTTTATGCTCTGAGTTCCAATTCCACCGATGTCGACGATTCCTTTCACCATTTCGGGGTTGATAATATAAGAATCAGTTGAACATTGTGGTCCATGTGATTGACTAGCTGCCTCCTGCAAAAGTTCAGGCCTTTTATTAGCAAGGCCTATATTAAAAAAGGATCATTTGTATTATCATGTTGATCAGCCAGCATAATCTTTAGCAAACGACACAAGATGCTTATCGGGATTTCATTTGCCTCTGCGTTCTAAGTTCAAATGCCACCGAGATTGACTTTGCCTTTCATTACTTTTGGATATATACCAATCAGGTACTGAAGTGGATTTAATCGACTTCCCTCCCCTCACGAACTGCTGGCCCTGTGCCAGCATTTGAAAGCATTATTATCAATATTGTTCTGGTTTCTTCCATATAGATAATTTTTCCGTCGATAATAAATTCAAATTATTGGAGCTCGGTGAATTTTATGATATATGAATTAAACAGGATTTGTTTAATTGTATTAGTTCAAAACAATACATTGATACACATATTAATGAGTCAGTCACTGGCTGTACTTTGATCTGAAGCGAATGGCGTTTATTAGAAATAACAAACAGTATTAGCGGCGTGGTAATAATACCGACTCACGCCTACTGATTTCAGTTTGCAGTTTATGTCATTGTATACCGACAGCAATACGTCTGGACGTTGACTGCAGCATGAATACAGCATTGCGTCAGTGAATTAGATAGTTTGGTGAATCCGAAAGTCACCGCCTAGACACTTATTTAATAAAGTTTTGCCGCTAATAAAATGCTTCTTTTGCATGAATATTGTTTGTTTGTATCGGTTTACAAGAAGGGTTACATCCGCCTACGTTCTCGACTGGAGATTTAATAATATTACAGCAATAGAAATCAAAATCATTCTAGAAATGCAGGGTGGCCTAAAAGTATGTTTACAGTTATTCAACTATCTCTTTTGCATTCATATATTAACAGTTTAGATCTTAATTATAAAAATAATAAGAAAGCATTATTCTATGCTAATTTAGTTAATTTTGTCAAGCTCCCTTTTCAGTTTGTAAGGTAGAAATTTAAACGTGAAAAAATATTTTAAAAGAAATTTAAAGTGCCTACGTGATAACTGTAACCTACGTTTGGTTCACTCTGTATACATGGTGCCGAACGTAATACACACACACACACACACCCACACACACACACACACACACACACACACACACACATACACACACACACACACACATATATATATATATATGTATATTTATATATATATATATATATATATATATATATATATATATATATATATATATATATATATATATATATATATATATATATGTATGTATGTATTTATATATATCGGCTTTTTTCAGTTTCCGTCTGCCAAATCAATTCAGAAACCTTTGTTCGGTCCTGAGGATATGGCAGAAGACACTCACCCAGTGCGCCACGCAATGGAACTGAGCCCGGAGTTTAGGAAGCAGGCATCTTACCAGACAGCCATGGCTGCGCCTAAAGTTACTACAATTATTTGTGTTTCTTCCTCACTGCATAATCATCTCTAACGTTAAATTTCTAAAATCAATCTTTGGGTTTCCTTTTCCAGTTTCATTTTTCTAGTTACTTCTTTGCATGTAACAAATATGACCCGCAAATTTTTCATCTGATATGATGAATATAATCTGTTAAGTGGGATGAATTAAAGAAAAAGTTGTGATAATCACGGATGGTTTTTTTCATTATTAATAACAGTTTCAACTGAGAAATAATTCATAGTTAACACAGTCTAAATCCCTAGATTTCCCTTTATAGGTATATTGCTTTCTAATTTTCGCACAAGGCCAGCAAGTTCTCGGGGAAACATTACTCACGTAGGTGCTCATGTAGTGCTTTCGTGCACACACACACACACACACACACACACACACACATATATATATATATATATTATATATATATATATATATATATATATATACATATATATATACATACATACATATGTATACATACATACATACATACATACATACATATATATATATATATATATATATATATATATATATATATATATATATATATATATATATGTATGCATATATATATATATATATATATATATATATATATATATATATATATATATATATATATATATATCACACCTGTTCACCGTCGTCTCTGAAGCACCGGACATGTCGCAGTCTTAGCGCATGTCTGCGCATCATCAACCGCGGGATGCCTAGCCCTCCATATCGCGGGTGTTGACAGCAAATGGATCGCCTAATCATCGGAACGCTTCCCTTCCACAAAAAGCGGAAGAGTATGCGTTCCAGTTTGGTGATGGTAGGGTCGGGTCAAGGTAAGACGGTCAGACGGTAATCGATGACGGATGCGATGAACGCGTTCACCACCACCACCACCCGACCTTTTAGAGATAGCTTCCTCTCAGCCCATTGCTGGATGAGAGTGGCCACCCTACTCGTTATCTCGCCCCATTTCCTCTCCATTTGGTGATCCAGACCGAACCAGACTCCGAGCAATTTAACCGGTACCAAAGAAGATAACTTGCTCGTCATTTGTTGACTGTTTTTCTACTCCTTATTTGGTACTTTTAACGACAAGATAGGAAACCTTCATAAGGCAGCACCGTCCAGAAGTTTTAAAAATGCAAAGTTTGTGGAGAGTTAGAGGTTCTAACGAACAAACCACAACAAAGTGGATGTACAGAGTAAACAATCGACGAAGACAAACATTAAGGGCCGTTAGCCAAGACGAATTGTAATGGGTAACGCTTGGGAGAAATTTTTAAAGGAAATAGTATAAATAGAAGAGAAGAATATAGAAGAAGAGAAAAGATGTCGGGAGGCGTGAGAAATGAGGTCCAGCCTGGAAAACGTCTTGTCCGTCATCAACTCGGTAACACTGCAACTTGTATTTGGCTAGAAGGGTACTCAGAAGGAATATTGATAAATATTCTCACTGTATCATCCAGTCTATTATTTAGCCTCGTGATATTTAGCCACGGGCATATGGCGTAGTGGTTAAGAGCGCGGGCTACTAACCCCAAGGTTCCGAGTTCGATTCGCGGCAGCGACCTGATTAATAATAGTAATAATAATAATAATATAATAATAATAATAATAATAATAATAGTAACATTATTATGAGAACCCAGGTTCGAAATTTCCCCAAAACACTTGACGAAGGCTGGAGGGTATATCAGCCGAAAGGTTGTGTTAACAACAAACAAGATGAGGACGAATATCCGTCAAATGTAAATAATGTAAATAATTCCTCATCTCTTAAATATAGAACTGTATCGACGTTTTACATAACAATATTTTTGCAAATCCAATTTGTTGAACAACATTTTGAAATGTAATGAAATATTCTGGAAAACATCGAATTAGTAACGTTAAACGTGAAATTCACATCCTCCAGTCTTATCTTCGGCTTCAAAAGTGGACGTTCAAGCTTCAAATAATAACCAATTTTCGGTTAAATCGCATCCGTGTTACTTATAGAGGTTGAAAGTAAATACTGTTGTGCTCTCTGGAGTACACCGAGTCTGAAAATGAGGGAGGATAGTCACGGTTAGAACGCTTCCTATCATATATGCGTCATCTGCAGCGACACGTAGTGAAACACAAAGAACAACGTAAACAGTACCAGAACAAGTTGATAAATAAAATATATTTTTTGTGCCCACGCTGTCTCGGCATACACCATCAAATAATTGAAGGAAAAAACCCAAATATTTTCTAAAACACAAACGGAAAATAAAACATGTTTTCTTTTTCCTCCAGTCTTTCATTTGAAATCTTCGAATTTCCTTCGGGTCTGGAAAATTTGTTAAAGATATTTTTCGATAAATTATCCTCAATGGAGAATTAGGAACATTATTCAGAAACTTATGATTTGTGCAATATGAATGTTATCACGAGAATGATGATTATAATTTTGATTTTATTTCCCGATATCTACTGGCACCAATTTGTCTGATCCTATAAAACTATTTCTTGAAATATTGGTGCAATAGAATCTTTTGATTCAAGAGGAAACGAAGTATTAATCATGAATCGTGTTTCCATAAAACAGGCCAATACAAGCTTACAATATCTTTTATTTTGCAACATGAATAATAATTTACTTTGATGCATTAACTGAAGCAAGTCCATAGGAAATATATTATAATACATAACCTTTTTAAGATTAAAGAATTCTAAGAGTCTGACGATTTGTTATTCTACCTAGCGCCGGAATTATAGAATACGATTAACGAGACAACATGGGAGTCTCTATGTGGTCAATACACATGCTGGAAATAACATCGAAATTTCCTCAAAATTAAGTTTAACTATCTTTTCAAAAATGCTAGCAATCATTTGACAGCGGTAGTTACAAATATATTCATTCCGAAAGTAAGAGGACTTCGTCAAGGTTATAATAATGTGTTAGCGATATGAGCAGCGTATCAGAAATGATGCAAAACAATAGTAATCACTTAAATTAACATCTGGTTTAATACCAGCATCTGAAAAAGTAGTTCTGCTTTCTCATAAGAACAAACACATCGAAAGAAAATCTCAATAAAACTATAAAAGGACTGCTATAATTCGTATTTTACTGCAATAATGACATTTACCAGCCTATAGCTAGAACGACAGTGAGTAACGAAATGTATGGATCGAAATGCTAATATTTCTTTATGTATCAGTTACTGATAAGCTACAGATGTATCGCTAATGGCGATGTCAGCTGAGAAATATCATAACACAGATATTTATATCACCAAATCCAAATCAGAAAATATAATATGCAATAGGAATATATAGAAGTTGGACAAAATAATGGAAACAACTAGCATCATAGCATCATAATTTTTAAATATCTATAAAACTGCCAAAAGCTTGTTTATTTTTATGTTTTTTGATTTATTATTGGTGTTGCTTAATATACTTTGCTAAAATTGCTGTTCCTTTTCTTTCAGATATCATCAGTAAAAGGTAATTAAAATTCATTAAAATGACATCTATCGGAGTTTCGAAGAGGTCAAATTGTTGGTGCTCGTATGGCAGGCGCTACAGTAACGAAAACAGCCGAAATGTTTGGTGCATCGAGAAGTACTGTCTCGAAAGTTATGACAGCCTTTGAGAAAGAGGGAAAAAATTCCTCGTCGAAACAAAACCCCGGAAGAAAACCAAATCTTTCAGATAAGGACCGTCGGACTCTTATGCAAAATCTTGGAAAGGATCGCAAACGTACAGCTTCAAAAATTACTGCAGAGCTTAATGACCAACCCAAGAACCCAGTTTCCAGAAAAAACTGTTAGCCGGGATCTGCACAAGGCGGATTTCACGGGAGGGCTACAATAAGAAAACCGCTACTTTCAAAAACAAATGTTGCAAAGCATTTAGAGTGGAGTAAAAACCTACAGAATTGGTCCCTAGAGCAGTGGAAGAATATTATTTTTTCGGACGAGTCATCAATTTAAGGGGAAGTGTAAGTCGATTATATCGACTTAAGTGTTCAATCCTGAAATGGTGAAAGGCAAATTCAATCTCGGCAGGATTTGAACTCAGAACGTAAAGTCGGATGAAAGACGGATGAAATGCTATGCATTTTACCCGTCATGCTAACGATTCTGCCAGCTCACCAAATTCCCAGCTGAACTAATATTGATTTCAAATTTTGGCACAAGGCCAGCCAGTTCGAAAGAGGGGATAAATCGATTACATTGACCCCAGTGTTCAAATTGTACATATTTTTATCGACACCGAAAGAATGAAAGGTAAATTCGACCTTCCATGAAAGGTAAATTCGCGGTAGAATTTGAACTCAAAAGACAAAACGAAACGCCACTAAGCATTTTGCACTGTGTACCCATGATTCTGCAAGCTAGCCCTCTTACCACCAAAATTAATATTAAAACCTTTCAAAGAGTTGACAGTCTCTCACAGAAGAGTCTACCACCAACCTACTGATTGGCAATTTAATATAATTGTACATTGCTAAAGAAATCATAGGCTAAGTATTTCGAATATATGGCATGATATGTCTTATCTTACTTAACTTTAATTAATTGACGTTTGATAGTATAATTATATTTTCAATGTAGGATATAAACACTGATTCATATTGTCACTGTGCATATTAATAGTTAGCATTTAATAAAAGGAAAAACAGATTCGGCTATGTAAAATTAAATATACTAAAAGACAGTATGGTCGCTCATTTTTGGAACGCTTTTGGTCAAATTACTTTGTAATTAGAGCTGGATAAGCTTAATAACAGAAATGAACAGATATTCATTAACCAAAATTACAAATAATCTAATGCAATTAACTGGATTTCATGTTTATATATTGCACTATTTTTGCATAGAATTATTTGAATTAATATGTTTTACATAAAAAGAACTCCAATTAAAGGTATTTCAGTTTTCAAACGAAGTCATTTAGAATAATTTAGACATGAACTTATAAATACTTCACATTCAATATTTCTCAATCATTTTCCTAGAAGTAAAATTAATAACAAACAAGCGATCGGAAAACCTGCAGCAACCGGTCTATTTAGCGATGGTTTTAATAGGATTTAAGGGATGCATAAATTTTGTTTAGGTTACATGTGCTTAACTTTTAACTTTAATGGCTTCCAGTGCATCAAACCAAGCTTAAAGATTCATACTTCTCTATAAACGATAGCAAATTAATATTGCGTCCTCATTTACGACATTCTTTCATCTATAAAAAAAATATTATATCCTTTCATTCAAAGAAGAAGTATTGATTTACAATGTTTTGCCACTTACATGTAACGATAATGACTACGTTTACCAGTATTTTATGATGTATTCGTATAAGATGATATTCAACGGTAAGTTGAGGGCTTCTCATAATTCTATAATACCATATATAGTTTGGCCTTTGACGTTTAAGTTGAAACTATAATGTGTATATTTGAAAGAAAAGTTTGGCATTAACATTTATCACCTATTCTTCACTCTTTTTTTCTATTTATAAGTGTTAAACATTTTTATGCTGTGCCTTCACAGTTCATAATATATATAAATCGACCTTGATAGTTCTTTGACCTTTCATTCAGTTAACAGAAACAAATATGAAGAGTGATTCCTTTTATTGAGAAATGAGATTAAAGCAAAATCCCAACATGGCCATCAACGCCAAAGTAATTAAATAAGAATACTTGATGTGTGTACATGTAGAAAATTCGCTGAAACATCTTAAGTTAATATCAGTTATTTGCATGATTGATCTGCATGTAGTTTGTAGGAATAATGGAATAATATTATGCATCATTAAGGCGGTGAGCTGGCAGAATCGTTAGCACGCCGGGCGAAGTACTTAGTGGCATTTCATCGGTTCTTACGTTCTGAGTTCTAATTTCGCTGAGGTCAAATTTGCCTTTCATCCTTGCCGTGTCGATTAAATAAGTACCCGTTGAAGACCTGGGTCAATTTAATCGACATACTGACTCCTCTAAAATTGCTGGCCTTGTGCCAAAATTTGAAAACAAAATATTTAATACGCCAAACCTGGAGATCTGGCAGAATCGTCAACACGAGTTCAAATTCGGCCGAGGTCGACTTTGCTTTTCATTCTTTTAGGGTCAATAAAGTAAGTATTATTTGAGCAATGGGATCGATAGAATCGGCTTACCCACTCCCCCCCTACGAAATTGCTGGCCTTCTGCCACTATTTGAAACCAATAGCAACCTATATTTTGAGGCGATAGCAAAATATCAAATTAAACGCAAGTGTAGCGAAGTATGAGCGCTCGTAATGATATGATTAATACCAGAGCTGTTATAGGGTAATTAATACTAGCAGTAACCATGACAATTTCACGATTGTATTGCAAAGTATTATACAGATTCTTAAAAAATTAATAAAACCATACTACCCTTGACAACATATATGCTTCGCACTGTTAATATTAAAAGAACGGTTTACAAAAAATCGAAATATCGTCTTTAATAACCAAATTATTTGATACAAATGTTATCGCTTCTACTTACCGAGAAGGGCAATACTAATTAAGTTTTTTCAAGAAATAAGCAATGTTTGACATAAAGCAAAATTTAAGAACAACTGTGATGATTATCTACGATACGATTACGCTGCTAATTTTTTACTAATTTTTACTAATTTTTACTAATTTTTACTAATTTTTACTAATTTTTTACTAAATTCCAATATTCATATCCATACACACCTGCCAATGTCGGAAGTGAATGAAGAAGAATGGCTTCATAACTGAGCTGTAAATTTCTTTTGTGTCTCTCCATCTCTCTCTCCCCAACTCTCAGTCACTCCGCCACTGACTGACTGACTGACTATCTCACTCACTCACTCTCCCATTTTCTCTTTGTATATATACATTCATACACACACACACACACACACACACACACACACACACACACACACACATATATATATATATATATATATATATATATATATATAGATAGATAGATATGCAGGATGCGATGGGTACACTGTCGCCAATTTATATTTTGATTTCGCGCATGCGCATTGTTTGTTCCTGATTTTGTCGACTACACACAATAGTAGGGTCATTTGGGCACCATCTCCGAGATTTGGAAGCAAAATGTTGTACTGCTTGGTATTCCCGCCGGTAGCTCCAATACGTGTCTGGGTGTCAATCTGGGGATAGTGCTATCTGTGGACATGTACCGAAAGTGAGAAAAATCAAACATCCAGTCAATATCATGGTGTTTGGAGTAAACACTAGTGATGGCGACGTTACGCCTCCATTCATCTTCCCACACGGCATCAGACTCAACACAGAGGCTTACACCAAGTTCCCAGAGGAGGTAGTACTGCCCTGGGTGAAGAGGGTGACTGCTGGAAGACCCTATGCCTGGCAACAGGACTCTGCACGATGCCACACAAGCAGAAGAACCCAATCATGGCTGTCAGACAATTTCTGCGACCACATCACATCTAGCATCTGGCCACCTAACTCACCAGACTGTAAGCCCCCATGATTATTATGTGTGGGGCGAAGTTGAGCGAGGGACCAACATATCTTGTAGCACCAAACATGAACTGAAAGCCGCTAAGCATTTTGTTTGGCATGCTAACGTTTCAGCTACTTCGCCATCTTAATAATATAAAACGCAGAAGCATGTTGGAGCGATATAATAGGGAAATAACATTCAGTGCGGTTACTGAACGAGCATATGTAGAACACCAGCTTGTACTGAAAAAGAATTGCATTGAACTATGCGTCAAGGCAAAAAATAAAAATAAATGAATTGTACTTGAGTAGTACATGCCTTTGAGGAGTTTCTAATTAGGCAGCTTATATTTTCTGCATTAATATTCAATTTTTAACTATATGTTTTCCCCTGATGTTAGAATAATCATAATTCTTCAAAGTGTTTATAATTACTATGATATTATTGACTGCGTGGATTATCTAAGAGATGCACTAAGCATTTTTAATTTATGTCCGAACTCTGTTTTACATCCTTTACCTCATTTAACCTCACTTTTCCACTTGTTCACTTTTAAAATCAAATGTAAAGTAGCTACTACCGACACGAACAGACATACACACCTATACATTCATACCTGTAAATATATATGTATATAAATGCATGTATGTATGTATATAAGTATGTATATATATATATATATATATATATATATATATATATATATATATATATATATATATATATATATATATATATATATATATATATATATATATATATATATATATACATGTATACATACATACATTTATATATACACATACGTGTGTATGTTTTCGTGTTTGTGTGTTTGTATGTGTGTGTGTGTGTTTGTATGTGTGTATGTGTTATATCTGTCTCTATAATTTATATTTAATTAAGCCCGCTGGTTCTTTGTGACACCAGTGCTAGAATAGACACTGATAGTCTAGGTATCTTTGAAGGGGAAGTTTGACTCTTATGTCTCTGTTGGACATCTGTCACTGACGAACCCATACGTGTTATGATAGATGACAGTTAGAAAATTTTAAATGTGACTTTGAAATATTATGTAGTTCCTTATTTGATGTTTCTAGATATATATACACCTGCCTTTCTTCACGAGTGTGTTAGTGATAAATGAGGGATATATCTATTTGGACATGGTAGGGAGGGAGTCAAGAGTAATCAATCAGACAAATTATTAATATAAAAGTTACGCTAAATCTTCGTCTTGAATTGCATTTCGTGATTGTAATGAAGTAAATATTAATATAACGATTACAAAGAAAGAAGTCAAGGCAATGATTTTAAACGTCCTATAGTTTTAATCATTACCCACTGATGAGTACAAAAATGCATTATATGATAATATTAGGTTGGTTCGAAAATAATGGCCGATTTCAGAAACAATTGTTTGCTGTTTTCGTTTCCTTTTTCTTTTTCATTTTAAAGATGGAATTTCACTCTTTTGCCCTAGAAATCAGATACATTCACCCAGACTTTCATTACTCTCCGTAGTTAAAAGAGTGGAACGTAGTTATATATACCTGTCTATCTTTTGTTGGAGAATATCATATTTGAACCTATTTTTGTTGAGATACGTAAGTCTGCTAAAATGTTCCTCCCTTGCTTAAAAGAAAACACGAGCAGATCAGTTAATTATGATTTTATACAATGTATTTCCCTCCCAGATTCACACAGCTAATGCAGCGGTCTTTCAGTTTTTCTAAGCCTTGTAAGAGAACTCGGACGGTTTGGCTTCCAACCACACCTTCGTAATATACTTAAAGCCAGGAACTTTTCAGCACCCTCTCGTATATCAGGTGTATTGATGCCACAGGACCTGCAGAAAATAAATACCAGTTCTGTTTATGGGTAGCCTTTTAAGATCATTTCTGTAATATCGATGAAATTGTTTTTCGCATTTAAAGAGTGAACTTCTTCCGAGTCCTATATAGCCTACCCGTCTACTTTCTGTATTAACGTACAAGTATTACAGACCAAGGCTGTAAAGAAATAAGAAGATAACAAGGAAATACACCCACACTACTTCATAGCAAACTGTACAACACATTTTTATTGATTAGCGTTTCCAGATTAACTCCCTAAAAGCACAGAAAGCATTTGGTATGGATTCTTATAATAGAGAAATATCAATTGAGAATTGCTTCCGGCTCAGAGAGGTTGAAGATCAAATAATCTGCTTCGCACGAAGAAAGCTTATAAACACTAAAACGTCGCGTGATTAGCAGAAATGTTCAAAATATATTTGAGACTGCTTCATTTGGCTGGTATAGTTAAATCACTAACGCAAATCACTGTAAGTATGAACTTCCCTTTATATTGCAATGTTAAACTGATTGTATGTTCAAGTACACAGGATCAATTACGCGCTAATAAATGTTCAGTAAGAGTGGCGTGCCTGCACAGCCTGAATATAATCCCTTCATGTATCTGGTTACAATTTGCAACAGCCAACAAAGGGAAAATTATTTTTTTAAAAAATGGCTAGTAGGGAATATATAACCGTTTTGGATGGAAATTAGTAAAGCCATTAATTCTCTTTGTTGAGCCTGCATCGAATATCTGCTAGAATGGACTAAATACGCCACTGCTGCTACTGACGATGATGATGATGATGGCCTGAAGAGTTTATAAATTGATTATGACGGAGTGATGCTAAGGCTGGGAAACCTTGCGTGCATTACTTTCAACACTTATCAATAACTGCGTTGCTTCTTTCTAAGTACACTTACGTCTGATTGTTCAAACAAGAATTCAACATTAACTAGTAGAGACTTCTCTTGAAAGTGTTCAAATTCTGACATCCTGTTGTTATCAAGTACCTCCAGAAAAATGGGTTTAGGCTCCAAAGACATTCATGATGACATGGTTGCTACATTAGAGGATGAGGCCCAGGTTTAGCAACAGTTCAAATGTGGGCAAGTGAGTTTCGGAAGCAATGGTTAAGTTTTGAAGAAGACCCAAGTTTTGGTCGAACTGAAATTGCACCACCGAGGAAAACATCGATCGTATTCACGAAATGCTGACAGGAGACAGGCGATTGGCTGTATATCAAATAGCCAGTGCTAAATGCATAATCCGGGTGAGAGTTGAGAATATTCTTCACATTGATGAACTTGACATGCCAAATGCTTGTGGTCCGTGGGTACATCTTCTGATACCTGGTCAAAAGCGCACCAAGCTGATCACATCATAGAAAAGACCGACTTTGAGGTCAGATGGTTTTGTGCATAGACTTCCTTCAATGACATTCCATTTAACTCATAGCTGAACGTTGGCTTGTTAATGAAGTGTTAATTGGAGATAGATCCAAATAAAAATGACAAAAAAAATATGATTACGAAAACGTCTTTCATCACAGTCAGTACACTTCATTCTGTTGCATATCCTGATCTTTTATTTATGTATCTGAGAGATTGATATTAGATGAAAGTTATATGGATGTTACTAATATTTAAACTACTGAATGACAAAAGGCCATATGAAACCAAAACCATTCGTTCAATCTGAATTAAACGACCACATCTACGATTTAGATAGAAAGATATCAGCAGTATTATTGGAATTCAAGTTGTTTAAATATTAATCCAATAGCTCCGCGATTGCATTTTAGAACAAAGAAAAAGCTTCTGCTGCGGTTCTTTATATTTTCATACTCTTAATGGGTTGTGAAAGGCAAAGGGATGTTTATATGTATCAGACAAATGGCGACTTTCCATTACTCTCGGAAAATATGGAAAAGTTTGCTTGGCCACTTATTACATTCGAAAGGCAGTTATGGAGTTGAAAATAAAACAAAACCAACTAAATTCAACTATTTCTGGTTTGAAAATGATTTACACGTAGTTTGGACAAGAAAAACGGTTGCACTAGATTATTTCATAGTTTGTATGTTTATTTGATAGCGCAGCTGAAAGATGCAACTTGTTGAGAAAAGAATAACTGGAAGAAGAAACTTTTATGTTCGAAAAAGCAACACCATAAACATATACCTTGTAAGACCAGAAATTATATTGTAGCATATCTTATTAAAACAAGATTTAATGAAACATGTTTTTAAAGCTTTAGATAAAGAGAGGCATTGTTTCAAATATTTATGTAGAATACGTTCTCAACTAAGTCAAGAGAAATTGAATGGACCCAATATAAAATATCAATGAAAAGTGAGAGAGAGAGAGAGAGAGAGAGAGAAGGAAAGAGAGAGAAAGAGGGAGAGAATGAAAGAATAAGAGATTCAAAGTGAAAGAGTGACAGACGAAAAGACAAACATGTATGTTTATGCATGTGTACAGTAATGCATGTAGTTTATGTATGAATGGAAGAAAGAAACGAGAGATTATGAAATTTAGGTGGTACTCCGTCAGTAGCGACGTCTAGAATTCCAATTCACCTGGTCAATGGAACAGCTACTCGTGAAATTAACGTGCAAATGGCTGATCACTCCACAGAGATTAAGAGACAGTCAATGTCCTGGAAACACCTCTACTTATCTGCTCTAAGGAATTGTTTATATTGTCTATCTTCAAAAGGTCCACACCTTTCATTGCGTGCACTGTGTCAAATTGCTGAGGTAGTTATATAAATCTATAAAGGGTATACCAGCTACCCTATCGTGCGATTTTAACTTCTGTCCTTGTAATATACACGTTTGCTGCGCATTATATTAATGAATATCGAAAAGGCATATAAATCTGTCGTGATATCAATAATGGTAGCTTTGGAATCAGAGCCCCAATGTATATGCAAGTGTGTGAACGGGTGTGTTTGTGTACTATAATATCGCTGGAAGATCTCCTTCTTGGGTCCTATAGACTCATCGAGCCAATTTCCCGGTTTCTGTGGCGTATATGCTTTCAAACGAAGTGGGCGCTGGTCGTTGCAGGGTTACTCATTCTTGCCAGCTGTGTGGACAGCAGGAACGTGGAAGGAAGTGTTTTGAGCGGTCTAAGGATTGAAGCCAAAATCTTACGATCGTGGAAGGAAGTGTTTTGAGCGGTCTAAGGATTGAAGCCAAAATCTTACGATCGTGGAAGGAAGTGTTTTGAGCGGTCTAAGGATTGAAGCCAAAATCTTACGATCGTGGAAGGAAGTGTTTTGAGCGGTCTAAGGATTGAAGCCAAAATCTTACGATCGTGGAAGGAAGTGTTTTGAGCGGTCTAAGGATTGAAGCCAAAATCTTACGATCGTGGAAGGAAGTGTTTTGAGCGGTCTAAGGATTGAAGCCAAAATCTTACGATCGTGGAAGGAAGTGTTTTGAGCGGTCTAAGGATTGAAGCCAAAATCTTACGATCGTGGAAGGAAGTGTTTTGAGCGGTCTAAGGATTGAAGCCAAAATCTTACGATCGTGGAAGGAAGTGTTTTGAGCGGTCTAAGGATTGAAGCCAAAATCTTACGATCGTGGAAGGAAGTGTTTTGAGCGGTCTAAGGATTGAAGCCAAAATCTTACGATCGTGGAAGGAAGTGTTTTGAGCGGTCTAAGGATTGAAGCCAAAATCTTACGATCGTGGAAGGAAGTGTTTTGAGCGGTCTAAGGATTGAAGCCAAAATCTTACGATCGTGGAAGGAAGTGTTTTGAGCGGTCTAAGGATTGAAGCCAAAATCTTACGATCGTGGAAGGAAGTGTTTTGAGCGGTCTAAGGATTGAAGCCAAAATCTTACGATCGTGGAAGGAAGTGTTTTGAGCGGTCTAAGGATTGAAGCCAAAATCTTACGATCGTGGAAGGAAGTGTTTTGAGCGGTCTAAGGATTGAAGCCAAAATCTTACGATCGTGGAAGGAAGTGTTTTGAGCGGTCTAAGGATTGAAGCCAAAATCTTACGATCGTGGAAGGAAGTGTTTTGAGCGGTCTAAGGATTGAAGCCAAAATCTTACGATCGTGGAAGGAAGTGTTTTGAGCGGTCTAAGGATTGAAGCCAAAATCTTACGATCGTGGAAGGAAGTGTTTTGAGCGGTCTAAGGATTGAAGCCAAAATCTTACGATCGTGGAAGGAAGTGTTTTGAGCGGTCTAAGGATTGAAGCCAAAATCTTACGATCGTGGAAGGAAGTGTTTTGAGCGGTCTAAGGATTGAAGCCAAAATCTTACGATCGTGGAAGGAAGTGTTTTGAGCGGTCTAAGGATTGAAGCCAAAATCTTACGATCGTGGAAGGAAGTGTTTTGAGCGGTCTAAGGATTGAAGCCAAAATCTTACGATCGTGGAAGGAAGTGTTTTGAGCGGTCTAAGGATTGAAGCCAAAATCTTACGATCGTGGAAGGAAGTGTTTTGAGCGGTCTAAGGATTGAAGCCAAAATCTTACGATCGTGGAAGGAAGTGTTTTGAGCGGTCTAAGGATTGAAGCCAAAATCTTACGATCGTGGAAGGAAGTGTTTTGAGCGGTCTAAGGATTGAAGCCAAAATCTTACGATCGTGGAAGGAAGTGTTTTGAGCGGTCTAAGGATTGAAGCCAAAATCTTACGATCGTGGAAGGAAGTGTTTTGAGCGGTCTAAGGATTGAAGCCAAAATCTTACGATCGTGGAAGGAAGTGTTTTGAGCGGTCTAAGGATTGAAGCCAAAATCTTACGATCGTGGAAGGAAGTGTTTTGAGCGGTCTAAGGATTGAAGCCAAAATCTTACGATCGTGGAAGGAAGTGTTTTGAGCGGTCTAAGGATTGAAGCCAAAATCTTACGATCGTGGAAGGAAGTGTTTTGAGCGGTCTAAGGATTGAAGCCAAAATCTTACGATCGTGGAAGGAAGTGTTTTGAGCGGTCTAAGGATTGAAGCCAAAATCTTACGATCGTGGAAGGAAGTGTTTTGAGCGGTCTAAGGATTGAAGCCAAAATCTTACGATCGTGGAAGGAAGTGTTTTGAGCGGTCTAAGGATTGAAGCCAAAATCTTACGATCGTGGAAGGAAGTGTTTTGAGCGGTCTAAGGATTGAAGCCAAAATCTTACGATCGTGGAAGGAAGTGTTTTGAGCGGTCTAAGGATTGAAGCCAAAATCTTACGATCGTGGAAGGAAGTGTTTTGAGCGGTCTAAGGATTGAAGCCAAAATCTTACGATCGTGGAAGGAAGTGTTTTGAGCGGTCTAAGGATTGAAGCCAAAATCTTACGATCGTGGAAGGAAGTGTTTTGAGCGGTCTAAGGATTGAAGCCAAAATCTTACGATCGTGGAAGGAAGTGTTTTGAGCGGTCTAAGGATTGAAGCCAAAATCTTACGATCGTGGAAGGAAGTGTTTTGAGCGGTCTAAGGATTGAAGCCAAAATCTTACGATCGTGGAAGGAAGTGTTTTGAGCGGTCTAAGGATTGAAGCCAAAATCTTACGATCGTGGAAGGAAGTGTTTTGAGCGGTCTAAGGATTGAAGCCAAAATCTTACGATCGTGGAAGGAAGTGTTTTGAGCGGTCTAAGGATTGAAGCCAAAATCTTACGATCGTGGAAGGAAGTGTTTTGAGCGGTCTAAGGATTGAAGCCAAAATCTTACGATCGTGGAAGGAAGTGTTTTGAGCGGTCTAAGGATTGAAGCCAAAATCTTACGATCGTGGAAGGAAGTGTTTTGAGCGGTCTAAGGATTGAAGCCAAAATCTTACGATCGTGGAAGGAAGTGTTTTGAGCGGTCTAAGGATTGAAGCCAAAATCTTACGATCGTGGAAGGAAGTGTTTTGAGCGGTCTAAGGATTGAAGCCAAAATCTTACGATCGTGGAAGGAAGTGTTTTGAGCGGTCTAAGGATTGAAGCCAAAATCTTACGATCGTGAGTCTAGCTTCTTAACCACTTAACCATACGACAATAGTATTACTTAATTTACTTGTTTATTTTTGTAAATAGTATGTCATAATTCTTTTTTACTTTCTAGCGAAACATTACCGAAGTGTATGTGTTGGTCAGTGCGAGCGATAAGTTTTGTGGTTTTTTTTTTGTGTTTGCTTTCTGTTTGCTTACGTTGATTTTTGCAAGAACAGACAGTGAATATAATTAATTGGAATTTTTATACTAAGTCATAAAACCATGTTTTCATCACGAGTCTCTTCTACATTTTCTCGTCTCGGTTACACAGTTAGAATACACGAATTCATCATAAAATAACAGGGAACGATATTACTTGGTTTTATGAGGAATTATATAGTGAAAGAAGCAGACACACGAACATACACACACATACACACGCGTACATATGTATACCTATATAAACCCATGAAGAGATATATATACAGAAAAATACACAGTAATGTTGATAAAAAAACAAACTACAGAAAGGGACAAGATGAGAGAGAGAGACAGAGAGGCACACACACAAAGTCAGAGAGAGAGAGAGAGAGAGAGAGAGAGAGAGAGAGAGAGAGAGAGAGAGAGAGACCCAGACAGAGACAGAGAAATGAGGAGGAAGTGAAAGAAGGAGAGATTAAAAGTAAGAGAGCGACAGACGGAAAGACATACATGTTTATGCATGCGTACACGAATGTGTGTAGACTATGTTATATATATATATATATATATATATATATATATATATATATATATATATATATATATATATATGTCTACATATATATATGTATGTATGTATGAATTTATATTTATTTATATATACGCACACATGCATATACATATATGTAGGTATATATGTATATGTATATATATATACGATGATGGTTCTCATGAACGACTCCACGATCTCAATTTGTACATTCTTCCTTTTTGCTAGTTATCAGAAGCCCTCAATCTTCACCATCGTGAACTGTTCTAGAGACAAACACTCTGCCAATCTAAAGCAAGTGTTTAACGTACAGAATATTTGAAGAATTGATTTCACATTTACCCAGCTTCATGCAAGATGCAACGTAGACAAGTTTCACAAATTTGCAAGCCATCGCAAGGGTGTGCTGGTACAGAATTGCAAATGTTGGAATAGTAATTGATGTCAACCAGATAAAATGTATATATTTGTAGGCTACCTCAACTGGCTGGCTACCAAAGATCGTCAGTTGACTACACGTTGCTGTCACATACTGCAAATATAGTCGACGAGAAGTGAATAAGAAGTCTCTGATAGCACTGGACATTGACGTCATGACTGTAGTTCTCCACGCTTAGATGTGTAAAGGGAAATATTGAATTGCAAAATGCTTATTTTTCTAGAGCAGTACGGAAGACTTTTACACGTGAGCAACAAATACTTAAATAATTAAGAGGAATAAACGAAAAGAGAGGTAATAAAATATGATGCACTAAATGTTAGATGAAATGCTATAAATACAGCGATAAAGATTTCAATGAGTAAACTTGCATTCCGAGCACGGAATAACGCTATTATCGTTATAAACTCTTATTGCAACCCTATTACAATTATAATGGCAAAATACATCTAAAAGACACTACTTCATATTCGTACTGATACGACGATATACGTGTAAAATTTTAATGTCTGTGAGATCGTAGATGTATCATTATCGACTAAGAAATCAAGCCATAAATGTATTTTATATAAAGGAGAAGGAGCTACGGAATATATACCAAATACTAGCGATGATATATCTACTCATGAAAGCACACACGCACAGGTGCACAAACACACGCACAGGTGCACAAACACACGCACAGGTGCACAAACACACGCACAGGTGCACAAACACACGCACAGGTGCAC
Source organism: Octopus bimaculoides (assembly GCF_046866305.1). Lineage (NCBI taxonomy): Eukaryota > Metazoa > Mollusca > Cephalopoda > Octopoda > Octopodidae > Octopus > Octopus bimaculoides. The sequence goes on along the minus strand of NC_142950.1, from coordinate 30,136,664 downwards.
AAACACACGCACATGCACATTTGTGCGAAACACATATAAATAGAAATGTATGTGCGCTTTCAATTTACAACGTCTACAGATGCATTAACACTTTAGAGCATTGGTTCCTAACAATGGTTCCCAAATCTTTTATTTAAATGGGTTTTCATACGGATCCCTTTTAATATGCTTATCCTTATGCGGATATTTATATATATATATATATATATATATATATCAAATTTTGAATTTAGTTCACGGACCCCCGTACTACCTTTGTGAACCACCAGGGGTTCACGGTCCACTGCTTTAGATCCTTATATAACTCTGAGTTTCCTGCAAACCACTTGGTTATAGTTAAACGATTTCCAAGTAACGGTTGTACCTCTGTTTATCAGCTTTTGTGTTAAGCAAAAATGCTTCAAGAGAATACCAGAGTGCCGTGCTGTATGTGACGATTCTATAATAGTCTATATTAAATAGGGAGGCGAGCTGGTAGTATCTTTAGCACGGCTGGTAAAATTCGTAGCTGTATTTCGTCCGTCTTTACGTTCTTAGTTCAAATTGCGTCTAGATCGACTTTGCCGTTTATCTTCTCGGGGTAAGGAGAATAAGTACCCATTGACAATGGTTGAGGTAATCAACTTGGTCTGTCTCATGAAATTGCTAGCCTTCTGCTTAAATATCAAACCACAATTATGTATAAAATGTACAACTATTTCAATAATATCGAGGTCTATTTTTTGTTGTTATACACACGGCCTAGCAGAATTTATATATATATATATATATATATATATATATATATATATATTGTTGTATTTAGGGATGATCATTTTATTTTCATTTATTTTTATTGCCAAATAAACACACGCACTATATATTTTTCTTCACTCGTTTATTACTGTTCGTATTTTATTATTTTAACTCATGTCAATTGTCCGGAAATTTTTCGTCACACATCTATGACCTCTTCAGCGAACAGTAATAAACGAGGGACGACAAAAATATATAGTGCGTGTTTATTTGGTAAAAAAATAAAGATAAAATGATCGTCCCGAAATACAACAATATATTTCAACACACGATTTCCCGTCAAGAATCTTGCGAAACGAATTGATAGACGTACACACACACACACACACACACTTTGATTGACCGTTGACTGAACACTATTCAATTTTTTTTCTCCGTGTTTTTCTCCTTGTCTCCGTATTCTTTCTGTTGAAGAGCGTAGCTCGAAACGTCAAAGACTTTCCGTATTCCCGAGCGTCATACTAATATATACTTTTGTTATTTACACCACCTGTCCTCGTCTGTTGTTATTTTTTGTATATTCTCCCATATATATATATATATCTATATATATACATGCATAAATACACACACACACATTTATATAAATACACACACACACACACACACACACACACACATATATATATATATATATATATATATATATATATATATATATATATATATATCTTTTATATAGAGATGCTCACACGCACACACACACACGCACATTCACTCACACCCAGGTATACTTTTATATGATTGTATGTATGTAAATGTATGTCGTTATTTAAATGAACATAAATTTATATTCAAGACATACAGTTTGAAATAGGTTTTCATATAAGTTTACGTCTTGCTGGCATCCTAATAGCTTTGCCAGACTGGAAGCTGTTACTTATAAATAGATAATGCCTCGCTTTGAAGTGCAAACTTCGTTATTCAACCAAAAGCCATTCTGCCACTTGTAGTTTGAAGTAAAGCGGACTTAACAGGTCTATGTGTTGTGGTGGAGGTATATTTTCATCGTTTCATGGATATCTTTTCCATGTTTGTGCACTGATATTTGATTCATGTATGCATGTATGAATATGCATATAGACATGTGCACGTGTGTGTCTGTGTGTGTTTGTGTGTGTTTACATATAGGCGTATATATTTACGCCAGTATATGTTATACATACATGTACATGTATATGTATCAAAGGTTCTGCCAAGGCGTTGCAGTATGAAATTTGTTCCGAAACAATTCCCGCTGCGAGGGACATCTTGACGGGTTGTCGTTTTTTTATAGCCCCGGGCCTATAAAAAGCCGCCTGTGAGTGGCTTCGGTAGATAGTGAATTAAAGAATACCGTTTTCTATATGCTGTCTTGCCAGTTTTTTCGTGATTCTTCTTTTATTCAATTTTTTTAAAGTTCGTTATGATATGTGGTTTGTGCCTGATGAATGTGTTCAAGGTACTTCGCAACATATCAAAAAATTAGTCGCTCTGAAGGTTATGTATTGTGTTCTTTAAATAGATAATATTTATCTCTCACCATGTGAAGTACTTCCCTGTGTCTTAGCGACACGACATAGAGGACCGAGAGAATAAGTACCGGACTTTAAAAAATAAGTACTTCAATTCCTGTCGCTATGTATCTGTCTCTTATATGTAAGTTTATATCTATACAGTTGGCCAACTCCTTCAATAGATGATGACAAGTTGATTCTTGGGCGGTAAAAATGACCAGACCAGGCTGTTACTCTAAGCGGGGTCTGTTCTGGTGAGGAATAATGAAAGATATTTTTCAAAAATATGTCTGGATTTATTATCATCATCATTATTGTTGCTTTAAATAGAATGTATCAGAGACAAAGATAGACGGATATATATACAAGTGTGTATGTGTATGTTTCTAGCGTGTACATATATATATATGAAGTTTCGGCAAGAGAGACAGATAAAATGAGCAGTAGGCCTAAAAAATTACAAACAGTAGGATTATTTCGTTCGAATACAATTTTAGAAATGTGGTAATTCAATATGGTCGCACTCTAATGGCTGGAACATGTAAAAGAAAAAGATTATCTTTTCATGACCTCTTTCCATTGGAAAAAGATAATATATCACTGTGATATCTGTAGTGATGTTAGATAGATAGGTAAATAGAAAAATAAATAGGTAGATAGAAGGAAATATAGAAATTAAAGAGAGAAATATAGTAGATAATTGTGTACATGTCTTTCAGTATAGATGTATATGTATGTATGTATGCATGTATGTATGTATGTATGTATGTATGCATGTATATATATATAAGTGTTTGTGTGTGCGCGTGTGTACATATATAAGTGTGTGCGTGTGTGAGTGTATGTGCGGTGTGTGTATATATATATAC